>NC_135802.1:85616684-85872210 GCF_964213995.1 Mustelus asterias
TGCCAACTTGTTCATCTCTACTCTTTGCATTCTGTCCATTAACCAATATTCTATCCTTGTGAATATATTACCCCTAACTTTTATCATACAATAAGATCTTTTGTATGGTACCTTATTGAATGCATTTAGGTATTGCATCGTGTACAAGATCCCAAACATGAGCAGGAACTGTAAAGGAATAAAGTCGATAATTTAGGGGATATATACAATAATCTAATTTTAAAATTACTTTTCTGTAAAACCAGCAGCAAGCTGCATTTTCTAAGAGCAAAACTGACCAAGCATATACATGATCAACTCCCTTCACATCAATGTGACATTGCTGATAAAAATTACACATCTACAAGCCACTATCTTAGGGGTCCTTACAATGATAACGAGCACAAAAATACAATGCTAGTTTGGATAAGTGAAACCACAATCTAATAAAGGAACACCAGGCCCCAAGTCTTATCATACTGGGCATCATATGTTGACCAACTTGACCCTAGTTGAGAAATAAACTCAGAAAAATATTTCTTAGGAATTGAATGGGCAACCTAATTACAATAGGAGGGCTTTCTCTCCTCATATGGAATAAAGATTAGAGGTGGTCTATTATTGAGCAAATAACCATCTTCCACACCACCACGACCAAAAAATTCATTATAAACATCTCCAATTAATTTGAATTCTTGAGCTTTGTTAGGGGAGAGTGTTGATAGTGATTACCTCCAAATGAGACCCATCTTAATCCAAACGAGCCTCACATTCTCAGGGATCAAAGTAATATGACTTTGATGTTTGATGAATATCATAGAATCATAGAAGCCTTACAATGCAGGAGGAAGCCATTCGGCCCACTGAGTCTGCACCGACAACAGTCCCACCTGGGCCCTATCCCCATAACCCCACGTATTTCCCTGCCAATCCCCTGACTCTAAGGGACAATTTACCATGGATAATCCATCTAACCCACACATCTTTGGACTATATCCAATGTTCTCTTTTAAAGTCTAAAGGTTTTTGACGATCAGGAGGGAAGTAATGCTCTTGACTGATTTTCTTCCTTTGGGTGGAGGGCTAGTTGGACTCTCCAGACCCAAAGTACATGTACTGGAGTCAAATTCCCCGACTGAAGTTCAGGGGAGTTAGTTTGGAGGTGCACTACGTCAGAGAACAACATCCAATAATGATAATCCCACAAATGACTGTGAACAATTAATGAAGCCGCCAGTCAAGACTACCATTACTAGATCTCAGCATACCAGCAGATTGCCTCATGTTTTAGGAACTGATAATATTCATCAGTTTTATACACTTATGGAATGGTAACTAAACATGACATATATTGTAAATAGTTATACTTCTTTGGAAGGGGGGGAAGTATCTTTAAAATTAAACAGGGATGTTGTAATATGCCTTTAAGGGATAGCAGCATTTCATCACTAGAAGTGTGCCATGTGATCCAGCTGCGGTTTGACTTTGGCCTGTGAGCAGGACACAGCGCATTAAGCCCTGCTTCTGATGTCTTCAAGCTTTCTATACATGTATATTTGTTTTCATGTATCTAGTCTTAATAAATTAACTCTCAAAAGTGTTTAAATCATCCCTTCTGAGTGATTGATGTCTTTACACCATTATAAAGGCTGAACAAATTAGAGACAGCAAAAAAATAGGGAAAGAAAGACTGGATTAAGAGAGAAATAAGAGAGTAAGGGAAAGTAAGAAAAAAATTAAAGTGTCCAATATTAAACGTTAAAAGCTCCAGGCTAACTTACAAGCTATAGGAATGAACGTATCCATTGCAATGCGTCCCTTTCTGGACCAAAGAGTTTGAGTACAATTGCAGGAACATAAATCTTGTCATTAAAAGGAGTCTTACATCATTAAGTGCCAGCCCTAACCCTCCATGATGAATCTGGAACATAGACAGTACAGCACAGAACAGGCCCTTCGGCCCACAATGTTGTGCCGAGCTTTATCTGAAACCAAGATCAAGCTATCCCACTCCCCATCATCCTGGTGTGCTCCATGTGCCTATCCAATAACCGCTTAAATGTTCCTAAAGTGTCTGACTCCACTATCACTGCAGGCAGTCCATTCCACACCCCAACCACTCTCTGCGTAAAGAATCTACCTCTGATGTCCTTCCTATATCTCCCACCACGAACCCTATAGTTATGCCCCCTTGTAATAGTTCCATCCACCCGAGGAAATAGTCTTTGAACGTTCACTCTATCTATCCCCTTCATCATTTTATAAACCTCTATTAAGTCTCCCCTCAGCCTCCTCTGCTCCAGAGAGAACAGCCCTAGCTCCCTCAACCTTTCCTCATAAGACCTACCCTCCAAACCAGGCAGCATCCTGGTAAATCTCCTCTGCACTCTTTCCAGCGCTTCCACATCCTTCTTATAGTGAGGTGACCAGAACTGCACACAATATTCCAAATGTGGTCTCACCAAGGTCCTGTACAGTTGCAGCATAACCCCACGGCTCTTAAACTCCAACCCCCTGTTAATAAAAGCTAACACACTATAGGCCTTCTTCACCGCTCTATCCACTTGAGTGGCAACCTTTAGAGATCTGTGGATATGGACCCCAAGATCTCTCTGTTCCTCCACAGTCTTCAGAACCCTACCTTTGACCCTGTAATCCACATTTAAATTTGTCCTACCAAAATGAATCACCTCACATTTATCAGTGTTAAACTCCATTTGCCATTTTTCAGCCCAGCTTTGCATCCTATCGATGTCTCTTTGCAGCCTACAACAGTCCTCCACCTCATCCACTACTCCACCAATCTTGGTGTCATCAGCACATTTACTGATCCACCCTTCAGCCCCCTCCTCTAAGTCATTAATAAAAATCACAAAGAGCAGAGGACCAAGCACTGATCCCTGTGGCACTCTGCTAGCAACCTGCCTCCAGTCCGAAAATTTTCCATCCACCACCACCCTCTGTCTTCGATCAGATAGCCAATTACCTATCCAATCGGCCAACTTTCCCTCTATCCCACACCTCCTTACATTCATCATAAGCCGTCCATGGGGGACCTTATCAAATGCCTTACTAAAATCCATGTATATGACATCAACTGCCCTACCTTCATCAACACACTTAGTTACCTCCTCAAAAAATTCAATCAAATTTGTGAGGCACGACTTGCCCTTCACGACTCCGTGCTGACTATCCCGGATTAATCCGCATCTAATTCATTTTAACAGAAATTTCTTCAAACTCATGAGGATGTTGATGGCCAACTTCTTTTTCACAAAGCCTATGACAGAAAGGTCCAAACTCTCCAGGAATTTGTGATGATTTGCAACTCATGCTCTATCTCTTCCTTGCCACACATTGCTGGTGTATTTACCGACTAATAATGGCATATGCATCAAGCTTGCCATTATATTCTGAAGGCGGGATTTTCTGACCTTTCCCGCCAGCGGAATCTTCTGGAATCTCCCCGAGGCGGGTTCCCCAGAGGCGGGACAAGCAAGCCATACGAAATGCTATATACCTTGGTGCAACCGGAAGATCCCGCTGTCGGCCAATAGCAGAAAACATGCCACGAGGGGGCTGGAAAATCCCAAATTCAATGTTTTCTGGACCAATGAGTTTAGTAATAGTGTTGTGTTTACATGATGATCAACAGCGTTTCTTTGAGCTTCTGTTCATAAACAGTAAAATTGTGCAGAGACACATCAGTGCAAGTGCAATTAAATGTCATTCGCTACTGATTAGACTGTGTTATTTATTTGTAATTTCTGGCTCATTTGTAAAACCATTATTGCAAAATTGGAACAATTTTTTGGACAGCTTAATTACCGGGAATAATGTATTTGCTCTTTGCTATAATTTCCTGACCATTATCATCTTAATTTTAATTTAGTGGGTGGAATAATTAAAGTCAATTGAACTCATTTCTGTTTCCGAAGTAAAAGCATTCCATTTCTGACTTTTGCCTTCAGCAACAAATATATATAACTAAAGCAGTGAAACATTGATCTAATGGAGAGGAAATAGCTGTTCAAGTCTGTTCACTGCTTTTCTAAGTAGTACCTAGAAATTGGATCATGCTCAAATTGGGATGCAATTCTGGTACAACTCTGGTACAACTGCAGCCTCCTTTGATTATTTCTGGCAAGTGGGGCAACTTGTTAGATCCGAGAAGCCACCAACTCAACTGACTCAGATGTCAGCCAAGGTCATTACGAGAATCTGGGATAGGTGGCAAGCAGTGACCATCAGCCACCCACTGATTTAATAAAGGGCCAGGAAGAACTCTACTGTTCCGCCGAGGCAAGTAAAACAATTCATATCTTTCTGCTGATATATTCCAATGGACTTTAGGTTTGTTTCCCAAGCATCTGAAGAAGTATTGCAGAGGAAAATGGAGCAATCAACCAAGTCAAGAACCCAAAAAAGTGTGCTAATGCACTATGATTTTAGTTGCAGGCATGTGTCTTTGATACCTATGTGAATGAGCAGTATGCTACCTGCAATTTGGACTCTTAGGAATTAATTTTATAGACACAATACAATATCGAGGCCATATTTTTATAAACTTACAAGATCTTGAAATTTTGCAAGATTAAGTGCCATTTACCATTGACTGAATTTTCCCTGGTGCGATTCTGTCCATTTTACCTCAGCATTTTAGGACTCCTAGCATGCATGACCTGTTAGAAAACTACATTTATCATGAATCGTGTCGCTAAGTTTAATTTTGAATGTGGTGTTTTCTTTTGCTTTTTTCCAAGTCTGTGCCACCCTCCCTTCCATCTTTGTAGTCCACCCAATAACATTCTGTAACCTCTCCCCACCTCTCCTTCAGTCTTTGTTTGTCTCATGTCCTACAAGATGACACAAGTTGACCCACACTCAGCTCCTGACCATTTAGCTACCTCCTTTTGATTGCCAACAAGACTTTGGAAAACTTTTCACAAATCTCCATTCTCTATAATAATTAACTGATCATTAACTGCCCCTCCTCAATTCACTCTGGTTTCTGATTTGCCCAAATATCAAGATTGCCTTGGCCAAAGTTAGCAGGTTCTTATGTGCGGCTCAAACCTGGGTGTATTATTGCTCTGTCGGGTTTTTGACTTGGTTAACTGCCTTTTCCTTCTGTGCTTCCAAACTTACACAACACCATTGATATCCCTCAAAATGTCTTCTGCTTACCCTCCTGCACTGTTTACCTCAGCGGTTTCCCACGTAATTCTTATGCAAAAAACCTCTCTTTCAATCATATTATCCAATTTAGGCTCAATCTGGCAGTTCTGAATTTCTGTTTTGCCCCGAGTTCAGCTTCAAACCTCACATCTTGTCCACCCTCTTATTTATTTGTTTCTCCACAACCACCCATACCATATCCAGTTCTTCATCAACAGAAGAATCAATTTATCCGCTGTTCTTCTCGGTAGTCTTAAAATTTACATAGAATTCAACAGACCATTCTCTATCCCAAGTTCCAACTGGCAATTTTCTTGCAACATACACTGGCTCCATGTCGTTGATTATAAATCGATTCATGGAATTGCCTCACTCTTGCACAACTTGCATTTCAATGGAGTTCCTCAGGTAAACAGAGACATCGCAAAGGAATGGACGCCGAAGAGAAGGGGAAAGGGAAGGAAAGCAAAAAAAAAAAGTGGAGGAGGGACTCAAGGACAAAAAATGAAGATAAAGATTTTAAGGAAGTTATTTGAAGAAAGTAAGGAATGAGTATGCAAAGCTGAGGGGCTGAAGTAGTTCCAGACAGCAGAAAATTGGTGAGGTAGAGTGATGTAAGACCATAGAGGAATTTAGAAATAAGGTCAAGGATCCTGAATTAAATTTATCATATCAGCTAATTCCCCCACCTAACGCCCACTGTATGTCAGGATAGGCTCTGATTTTCTGCATTCCTGAATTGGAGTAGGTGGTTAAGTGGAACTGAAGTGAAGACAACAGCTAATTCTAGATGAATAAGACTACTGATATGGTGCCACCAAAGCAAAATTATGAATTTAAAAATTACATGTTTGTATGATTATTTATGCAATTAGTCTAATATTAATTTCAATTGTATGCTATCCAATCAGTTGGTACAGCATCTCTGGCACACTTGGCCAAACTTCATCAAAATCTTCCCACTGCCTTAGCCTGAATTTGCATCTTTCTCCAGTTTCTCTCCTATCTCCCATATTCCCTCTCTGAGCTCATTCTTGTCCGAGGCCCACTTTCTCTTCCCTCAATTGTAACCCCATTAAACTGCTGTCTGCCCAACCTTTCCTCCATATTAGCAGATCTTCCAGTCCCATCCAAGTTGATGGCTTGCCTACCGCTGGGGACCCTGCCATGAGGAGTCAACTTTGGGGAGACCGGGAGACCCCACTGGTGGAAGGAGCAGAAAAAATTGCCCACTGTTAACAGTTTCTTCTATTTTAAATCTGCAATCATCACCCTTCCCTCGAAAAACCTAACTTTAACCCCATCGTTCTTGCAAACTATCCCCTCCCCCAATCTTTCTTTCCTCTCCAGAGTTCTGGAGCACATTTTTACTTCCCAAATCCATGCCCATCTTTCCCAGAGCTCCATATTTGAATCACACAAATCAAGTTCCTACCCCTGCCACCAAAACAACTGGCATCAAAGTCACAAATGCTAGCCTACGTGACTGTGATAAAATTAAACTATTCCTCCTCCTCAACCTGCCTGCAGCCTTTGACATAGTTGACCACACCATCCTCCTCCAATGCCTCTCCACTGTTGACTGGTTCTATTCTTAGCTATCGAAATGTAGCCAGAGTTTCACTTGCAATGGCTTCTCTTATGCTCCCATAACATTGCCTCTGGTGTCACCAAAGGATCAATCCTTGGTACCCTCCTATTTCTCTTTTACATGCTGACCTTTGGTGGTATCATCCAAAGGCAGAGCATTAGTTTTCATATATACGCTGATGAAAACCAGCGCAACTTCATTATCCCTCCTCTCAATTCCTCCGTAGCTAAATTATCAGACTGCTTATCTGACGTCCAATACTGGATGAGCAAAAATTTCCTCCAATTAAAATATTGTAAAGACTGAAGCCATTATTTATAGTCCAGAATCATATTCCATTCCCTAGCTACCAACTTTATTCTTTTCCCTAGCAACTGACTTTGACGAAAGCAGATAGATCATTTTTGACCCCAAGGTGAGCTTTGACAACATATTTGTATCACCACTGAGACTGCCTTTTTTCACATACATTAAATTGCTTAACTTTGTACATGCTTCAACTCATTTGCTGCTGAAACCGTCATTCATACCTTTATTATCTTGAAATGCAATTATGTATTTCTTACAGGTCTTCCACCTCCACCCTTTGTAAACTTGAAGTCATCCAAATCCCAGCTGTCCATGTCGTAACTCATACCAAGTCTCGTTCACAATAACCCTGTGCTTGCTGAACTACATTGGCTTCTGGTCAAGCAATCTCTTGACTTTAAAATTATCAACCTTGTTTATAAATTTATTTATGACCTCAGCCTTCCCCATCTCTGTAATCTCCATGCCCACAACCCATCAAAATATCGACATTGATCAAATTCTGGCCTCTTAAACATTCCAGGTTTTAATTGCTCCACCATTACAATGGAGTGGTGCCTTTTGTTACCGAGGTCCTAAACTGTCAAATCCCCTCCTTACATCCCTTCACCTCTCTTCCTAGCTTCCCCCCTTTCAGACATTTCTTCAGACCTGGCTCTCTGGTCGTCTGACCTAATATTGCCTCATGTGGTTTGCATTATATTTTGTTTTATAATGCTTCTGTAAAACCGTTTGAAATGTTCTATTACATTAACAGGAGCTATATAAATATATGTTGTGTTTGGTGGTGGTGGTGAAATAAGCAATAGGTGAGCCTGAAACTGTCCACCCATTTCATTCATTATGTTGTAGAAATCACTGATTGTAATATTAATACTGGTCAATAAAATTTCAACATATTCTTATAATTATTTTATTTATTTTAAATAGTTCAATGCCTTCACTAAAGTAACACATGGCTATCAATTTCCATCCAAGTATGAATTAGATAACTACACTGAACGGGTGCTATTTCCACCAAAGTTTTAAAATTAGGTTTTGCTGTTACTTTTTAAAAACATAAACTGATATTGCTTCAATATATTTGTATCAATCTTCATCACATGTTAAATTTAAAAAATACTTCACTATATATTGAACAAACTTCACACATTTCTGATGAATAACTGACAATGTCAGCATGACAGCGTTAGGAATTGGAACAGGCTTTCACTTTTGCAGTCAACATCTAAATCAAGAACTCACAGGTTATATATATCATGGTTCAGATACCTTGTAAAACTCCATCTGGCCTATCTTATTAATATGCCTTAACTCTGGCAGTAGGAAAAAAACAATCCCTGCTGTGCCAGTGTGACATTTTCATTTCCTACATCTGCCATCCTTGGGGCCTCTAAACCGGAGTGCCAAACGTGATGATTTATGGGCAATTTTATACTGTAAACTCAGATGAAGAACTGGATTAGAACTACAAAAACCTGTTTTATTCAAGATCTTGATTAAAGATAATTTCAATATTATCTGACCTTTTACTAAGGTTTCAACAATAATCATCATCATAGAATCATAGAAACCCTACAGTGCAGAAAGAGGCCATCTGGTCCATCGAGTCTGCACCGACCACAATCCCACCCAGGCCCTACCCCCATATCCCTACACATTTACCCACTAATCCCTCTAACATACGCATCTCAGGACACTAAGGGGCAATTTTAGCATGGCCAATCAACCTAACCCGCACATCTTTGGACTATGGGAGGAAACCGGAGCACCCGGAGGAGACCCACGCAGACACGAGGAGAATGTGCAAACACCACACAGACAGTGACCCAAGCCAGGAATCGAACCCAGGTCCCTGGAGCTGTGAAGCAGCAGTGCTAACCACTGTGCTACCGTGCCATAATAATGTTGAGGTGGGAAGGGCTATAAACAAGCAAATAATGGATGCGTGCAAAAACGGAACGGCAATAATCATGGGGGACTTCAACCTGCATATTGATTGGTTGACTCAAGTTGGAAGGGGTGGGATGGAGGAAGAGTTCTTAGAATGCTGTCAGGATAGTTACCTTGAACAGTATGTTACAGAACCGACGAAGGAACGAGTTCTCTTAGATCTGGTAATGTGTAACGAGGTAGGTAGAATTAAGGATGTTCTTGTGAAGGACCCTCTTGGGTCAAGTGATCACAACATGGTCGAATTTCTGATACAAATGGAAGAGGAGAAAGTAGGGTCCCATACCAATGTCCTCTGCTTAAACAGAGGGAAGTACGATAGGATGAGGGCTGAATTGGCTAAGGTGGACTGGGAGAGCAGACTGGTAGATAGGACAGCTGAGGAACAGTGGAGGATTTTTAAGGAGATCCTTTTCAGTACTCAGCAACAATATATTCCAGTGATAAAGAAGGACTGTAAGAAAAGGGATAACCAGCCGTGGATAACGAAGGAAATTGAGAGTATTAAATTAAAGACCGATGCGTACAGAGTGGCCAAAAATAGTGGAGAATCGGAAGATTGGGAAAACTTTAAGAAACAACAAAGAACGACTAAGAATGCGATAAAGAAAGGAAAGATAGGTTATGAAGCTAGGCTAGCTCTAAATATAAAAAATGATAGTAAAAGCTTTTACAAATATATAAAAAGGAATAGAGTGGCAAGAGTGAATGTTGGACCCTTGGAGGACGAGAGGGGGGATTTAATAGTGGGAAATGAGGAAATGGCTGAAACTTTAAATAAGTTTTTTGTGTCGGTCTTCACGGTGGAATTCACAAATAGTTTACCGAATATTAACGATAGAGGGTTGGTAGGAGGAGAGGTACTCAATACAATTAATGTTACCAGGGAGGCAATGCTTGGTAGACTAACGGGACTGAAGGTGGACAAGTCCCCGGGCCCGGATGGAATGCATCCCAGGGTACTGAAAGAAATGTCAGAGGTAATAGCGGATGCGTTAGTGGTTATTTATCAAAATTTGTTGGATTCTGGGGTAGTGCCGGCGGATTGGAAAACGGCTAATGTTACACCGCTGTTTAAAAAAAGAAATAGACAAAAGGCGGGTAACTACAGGCTGGTTAGCTTAACGTCTGTAGTTGGGAAAACGCTGGAATCTATCATTAAAGAAGAAATAGCAGGCCATCTGGATAAGAATGGTTCGATTAAGCAGACGCAGCATGGATTCATGAGGGGAAAGTCGTGCTTGACGAACTTGTTGGATTTTTATGAAGATGTGACTCGTGCGGTTGACGGAGGGGAACCGGCAGATGCGGTGTTTCTGGATTTCCAAAAGGCGTTTGATAAGGTGCCTCACAAAAGGTTGCTGCAGAAGATTGGGTCACACGGAGTTGGGGGTAGGGTGTTAGCGTGGATTGAGGATTGGCTATCCGACAGGAAGCAGAGAGTCGGAATAAATGGGTGCTTTTCTGGTTGGCAGATGGTAACTAGTGGCGTGCCGCAGGGATCAGTACTGGGGCCTCAACTATTTACCATTTATATAGACGATCTGGAGGAGGACCGAGTGTAGGATAACAAAGTTTGCAGACGACACAAAGATAAGTGGAAAAGTGAATCGTGTGGAGGGCGTAGAAGGTCTGCAGAGAGATTTGGACAGGCTGAGTGAGTGGGCGAGGATCTGGCAGATAGAATATAACGTTGACAAATGCGAGGTTATTCACTTTGGAGGAAATAATAGCAAATTGGATTATCTAAATGGAAAAAAATTACAACATGCTACTGTGCAAAGGGACCTGGGGGTCCTTGTGCATGAGACGCAAAAACCCAGTCTGCAGGTGTAACAGGTGATCAAGGCGGCAAATGGGATGTTGGCCTATATCGCAAGGGGGATAGAATATAAAAGCAGAGATGTCTTGCTGCATCTGTACAGGGCATTGGTGAGGCCGCAGCTTGAATACTGTGTGCAGTATTGGTCCCCTTATTTGCGGAAGGATATATTGGCCTTGGAGGGAGTGCAGAGAAGGTTCACCAGGTTGATACCAGAGATGAGGGGTGTTGGTTATGAGGAGAGACTGAGCAGATGGGGTTTGTACTCGTTGGAATTTAGAAGGCTGAGGGGGGATCTTATAGAGACCTATAAGATAATGAAGGGGCTGGATAGGTTGGAGGTGGAGAGATTCTTTCCACTTAGAAAGGAAGCTAGAACTAGAAGGCACAGCCTCAAAATAAAGGGGGTCAGTTTAGGACAGAGTTGAGGAGGAACTTCTTCTCTCAGAGGGTGGTGAATCTCTGGAATTCTCTGCCCACTGAAGTGGTGGAGGCTACCTCGTTGAATATGTTTAAATCACGGATAGATGGATTCCTGATCGGTAAGGGAATTAGGGGTTATGGGGATCAGGCGGGTAAGTGGAACTGATCCACTTCAGATCAGCCATGATCTTATTGAATGGCGGGGCAGGCTCGAGGGGCTAGATGGCCTACTCCTGCTCCTATTTCTTATGTTCTTATCTGCCGCCCAGACAGAGTTTTAGACCACTATTTGGTAAATAATTTCACAATAGCTTTCAGCTTTAACATTTGGCCTGCAATTTGTAGCCATTTCATACAGCTACTTAAACAGCAATCTGGACACTATACATAGTAGTATGGATATTTAGTTTATCACGGCTGAAAATTTCAATTAACTTTTGTAAAGATGTACGCCTGGAGGCTTCTCAAGTTGAACAAACGGCCTTTTTTCTCAAGATTGCTTCACTAGCTGCATGCTTCGAGCTAGTCCATAGTACACTAACTGCTCCCCTTAGAGAGATTCCCCACGCTAGATGTTAATTGGTTGTCAGAACACGTGACCCTTAGTCAGTAAGGCTGGTCTTAAAGTGACAATCACCACATGCCTCCCCCTTTAACTCATTTTTACAATCCTTATTTGCCAAATTACTTAATACAGGTGAACAGAAAACACTATCAAAATCTGAGAAATAATTACATTTGTACTTGGTCCTGAAGTCTAATTACACGCTATATACATGGGTTCAATAATTATAAATCAAGACTGAGGAGGTTTTCTGTTTCTAGTCGAGCGGCACAATTCGATAGTTTGAGATACTGCTACAGGATCGACGTTAACAGGAACTGCAATAACGGGTATCTCTCTGGCACAGGCAGTTCATTACTATTTGCTTCAACCGAGACATCAGTTATGTCTCTAACAGCTTAGTCAGGTACTTCGATCCTTACAGATCTGAAAACATTTCTTGGTGGCAGCACTGACTGCATCCCTCCAACGTAAATAATGGCTTGTTTTCTGATCATCTGGACTGGTCTCTACCCTCCCTGGCTAATTTGAAAACACGAGGCTAAGTCTCATTCTGAGACGATGTTTCAGTAGCATTCTGCTGGTAGAACTCCTTTTGTTACATGGGGAGTAGTTTGGTAACTAATGAGAATTTGGTTTCCAAGGTATCTTTGGGCCAAACTTGACAGTTTTGACTGCCCTTTTGGCCAGTCCGTTTGATAGTGGATGTTCAGGCACAGTTCTAATATCCTTGAGACTGTTGAAGTTTTGAAATTCAGGACCTGTGAATAGGATTTCATTGTCTGATGCAATGACTTTGGGTGATCTGAGTGTTGAAAACAATTGGCGTAATCTTTCGATGGTAGCATGTGATCAGGTGACAATCAAAAACATTATGCCCAAGAATGGACCATCATGGATCCATACCCGTGGCTGGTCAGACCATTCCCAAGGGTGTAGTGTGGCTGGAGCTGGCAACTTTTGTTGCAGTTGGCACTGATGACACTGCTTGACTAGCTTTTTGATATCTGCATCAATGCCAGACCACCACACATAACTCCTAGCGAGCATCTTCATCTTAGAGATGCCAGGATGGGTGCTGTGTAATTCAATTAGGAGCAGCTTTCTGCCTGGTACAGGAACAACCACTCTTGATCCCCAGTGTATGATGCCATCCTGAAAAGTCAGTTCACTTTTGTAGGTAAAGAACGGTTTCATTTCCTTCAAAACGGGCTTATTTATCCATCCTATAAGTATCTCTTCTCACTTTGAGCAGAAGCAAATCTCGATTGGCCCAGTTCCCGATCTGCTTTGCACAGACTGCTAATGTGTCTAAAAAATGTAATGCCAAGATGATTTCTTAGGGTACAGGAGTACATGTGACTCTTTCTCGCAAGGGTAGGCAGCTAAGGCATCTGCATTTGCTCAATGTATCCCAGGTCGGTGTTTAAAAGTATATTCATAAGCTGATAGAATTAATGCCCATTGCTAAATTCTTGCCAAGTCTATCGGTGGGATAGTCTTGTCCTCTTTGAAGAGTCATGATGTGGAGATGCCGGCGTTGGACTGGGGTAAACACAGTAAGAAGTTTAACAACACCAGGTTAAAGTCCAACAGGTTTATTTGGTAGCAAAAGCCACACAAGCTTTCGAGGCTCTGAGCCCCTTCTTCAGCCCCTGAAGAAGGGGCTCAGAGCCTCGAAAGCTTGTGTGGCTTTTGCTACCAAATAAACCTGTTGGACTTTAACCTGGTGTTGTTAAACTTCTTACTCTCTTTGAAGAGGCCAGAAGTGGTTTGTGGTCAGAAAATATGGTAAGTGTCTAACATGTAAGTACTGGTGGAATGTCTTTACGCTGAAGACTAGTGATAGTCCTCCCTTCTTGGTTTTGTGAACATCCTCTTTTGGCCACTGAG
Source organism: Mustelus asterias (assembly GCF_964213995.1). Lineage (NCBI taxonomy): Eukaryota > Metazoa > Chordata > Chondrichthyes > Carcharhiniformes > Triakidae > Mustelus > Mustelus asterias. The sequence continues at coordinate 85,630,398 of NC_135802.1, forward strand.
AGGGTCTTGACACATATTGTATAGGCCTTTCAGAGCCATCATCAATCTTATGGACAACACTGTACCAAAGCCATATGGAGAGGCGATGCATGTCAATATCAGTTCTTGAGATGGGTTGAAGTGCACTAACAGGTTTGGGAAATGCAGCAATTGCTTTTCTCTGTTGAAGGCCTCCTCCTAGGGAGCCTCTGTCAATCCAGTTATAACGAAATTTTCAAGGTATACTACAACCCGTGATAGCCCCTGTATCGGACTCTCCATCATCCTTTTAAATACTGCACATGCCAAAGACATGGCAAAAGGTAGCAGATATACTAGAATAGGCCTTTGTATATGTTTATTGTGACATGCCCCTGGGAAGTGTTATCTAATTCAAGTTGCTAGTACACGTAACTGATATCCAGCTTTGCGCAAGTTTGACTCCTTACCAGCTTTGCAGACAGGTCTTCAATTCTCAGAACTGGATAGTTATCCAGCTTGGCTTGGATCATGTGAATTATCTTATTTGTTTCAAGATGGGGATGGATGGGTGTTGCCCATTGCGAAAATGAGTTTAACTAGGCATTCACTTTTTCTTGTAAGTCATATGGTACTGGTCTTGCTCTAAAGAATCGGACAGTAGTATCTGGATCAATATACATCTTAGTAAACTGAAATCTTTGATTTTGCCTTTTTATTTTGTTGTATTTTGTTAATATTTCTGGTAGTCCTCCTTCCCGCACTTGAACTCAGACCAATTCAACTTGATTTCTTTAAGCCAATCACAGCCCACAAGTCTTGGTTCTTCACCCATCACTATTATTATTGGGAGTGGGTCAGACTGCTGCTCATTGCTCACAGCTACTATTGTGGTGCCTTTATTTTTATTGCGTTTCCTGTGTAAATCTTCAATTTGGCAGAAGTGCTCCCCAAGTTCAATGGTTGGGCACACTCTGAGGCACTGCAATTATTTCGCACCCATCAGAGTGGCTGCTGCCCCTCTGTCAACTTCCATACTTAGAAGCTTCCTATTTATATGGAGTGTTACAGTAAAAGGGTCTGTCTTGACTGCTTTAAAGTTAAAAGTAAATATCAGAATCAATGGTGCCAGGCCCTTTCAAATTGTGTACTTGTATCATTTTGGCTGATAGATTATTCAGCAATCTTGATTTAGCTCTGCACTATTTTATCAAATGTCCTCTTTCGTAACAATAATTACACTCCATCTCCTTAAACTTGCATATTTTAGGAGCATGGTTACCCCACATCCATAACATTTCACCATTTTGTGTGCTCTGCAGTGTCTGTGAATCTTTTCTAATCACTTTCAATGGCCAGCACTATCTCCATTACCTGTTTGAAATTTATGTTGACTTCTAGCAATTGGCTTTGTGGTGTCATTGCTCATGCCACAAACTAACTGATCCCAGAGCATGTCATTTAGGGTCGCTCCTCAATCACAATGCTTTGATAATTGCTTTAGCTTAACAAGACAGTTACATGGGTAAGGTGGGTATAGAGGGATATGGTCCAAACGCTGGCAATTGGGACTAGCTTAGGGGTTACAAAATGCAGCAGCGTGGACAAGTTGGGCCGAAAGGCCTGTTTCCATGCTGTAAATCTCTATGACTCTATAACACAAGTCATGATTGATTTACCTGGGAATCTCAGCCTCAAATTAAATTTGAATCTCTGGATGATGATAATGGGGCTGAGAGTCTGTGAATAAGATTCTAAGTCTGTCCTCTGAAAGAATTATAACACTCGACAGACATGCTTTTAATTCAACAAAACAAGCAAATAAAGAACAAAGAACAATACAGCACAGGAACAGGCCCTTCGGCCCTCCAAGCCCGTGCCACTCCCTGGTCCAAACTAGACCATTCTTTTGTATCCCTCCATTCCCACTCCGTTCATGTGGCTAAGTCTTAAACGTTCCCAGTGTGTCCGCCTCCACCACCTTGCCTGGCAGCGCATTCCAGGCCCCCACCACCCTCTGTGTAAAATATGTCCTTCTGATGTCTGTGTTAAACCTCCCCCCCTTCACCTTGAACCTATGACCCCTCGTGAACGTCACCACCGACCTGGGTAAAAGCTTCCCACCGTTCACCCTATCTATGCCTTTCATAATTTTATACACCTAATGAATCAATACAATCTTATATGGCAACCTTGAATATCTGAGTGAAGAAATGTACACTTGGCGCCCTTACAGATGAGTTAGTCATGGATTGAATAGTCTGCAGGGTCACAGCGATACTGTCCGTAAGAAGCTACTGCAAGAGAAAGATTTAACACTACAAACAGCAATTAGCACATGAATGTTAAACAAACAGTCAAAATGTCAGCAGAGATTTTAGGCAGGTAACAAAAATTTTCATGATACAGAGTACCCAACTGCAGTGGCCATCACTCTCAGAACAGAACAGCATGTTTCACGCATGATAAATGCTGCAATAAATGTGGCAAGTGGAATCATTTTGTAAAATGCTGCAGATTGAAACCACAGCAGCCTTCCTCAACCACCAACCACATTGCAGTCAGTCCTGCAAGGGTAGCAGCATCAGCAAGGTGAACGAACTGGAGTTCAGCCAAAGCAGCAAAGGCAGTGAGCCTCCAACAGTACTCTATTGTGAGTGTCGCCTTTGTTACAGAAAAGGGCGAGATCTTCACTGCTCTCAAGATGATTTGCAGCAACGCAAGACTGAAGGCAAAGGTTGACACTAGAGCAAAGTGTAACATATTGCCCAGCCCAGTGCTATGGGAATTAGACCCATATGCAGCACCGGACCCCAGTACCCAGGTGGACCTCATGGCTTATGGTGGACAAACCATCCACACAGGGTGTGGCCACTCATCTACGTACAGGGCAGTTTCAATTTTCATATAGCTGACCAGAATGTAAGGTCACTGTTAGTCTTCAAGACAGCATTACACTGGGGTTCATCCAACTTGGTCCACAGGTGCATGTTTATAACACCAGGCCTCAGAAATGATAGAATTTAAAGACCTCTTCAACTGTGAAATCATTGGTAAGTTACCAGTACTATACCACAGGAGACTAGATGACTTGGTACCACTAACAGTTTGTGCTCCAAGAAGAGCATAAAAAGCCATGAAGCAGAAAGCAGTGAATGAGCCATATCAGATGACGATACTAGGTGTCATAACTCCTATAGACGAGGCCACAAAATGAGTTCCAGCAATGGTGGCTGCAGTAATGAAAGATGGTACAGTCAAGATATGCTTTGACCCAGTGCACTTGAACAAGGCGCTGAGGACAGTGGAAGTGGTGAAAGAAAACATGCCAAACACTAAAGTTTTCAGCATCCTGAATGCAAAATGCGATACTGGCAGATCCTGCTAGATGAAGAATCCTCAAAACTTACCACATTCACATCGCTGCTAGACAGATATTGTTTTCTTTGTACGCCCTCTGGAATCTCCACTGGCAGTGAGGTCTTCCAACAGTACATGTTACAACTCTTTGCAGATCAACCCTGTGAAATAATTGTCGATGACATCTTGTTTGGGATCATACTATGCAAGGACATGATGTACGTTTTCGTCTTGTCCTCGACAGAATCAGAGCCAAACAGCTGAAGCTTAACCCTGTGACATGTAGATTCAGGGTCAACTTATTTTGGTCATTTACTCACAACTGATGGTGTGAATCCAGATTCAGACAAGACAATGGCTAAATGACAGATGGCTATCCCGGTGGACAAACTCGCTTTACAGCACTTCCTTGGTATGCCAAATTATCTTGCCAAGTTCATTCTTTGCTCTAGCGATGTCAATGGACCTCTCTGTAAGCCCCTCAACAGGATGCTGAACGGTGCTGCAAAAGCGCCATAAGTGGTCTTCAACAGACTTAAACATATGGTCACAGCCCCACCGATGCTGCAATACTCTGGTGTTTGAGCTCCCATTCTTATATCAGCAGATGCCTCCTAGCCCGGATTTGGCGCAGTCTGTGTCCAGAATGGCAGACCAATAATCTTTGCATCAAGCCCCTCACTGACACTGAGACATTCTATACACAGACTGAAAGGAAAGACCTTGCTCTAGTCTTCTCCAGTCAGAAATGTCATGACTTCATATTTGGTCATCCTGCAACTGTTGAAACCGATCATCAGCCACTCATAACTATCTTTTAAAAAAACCTCTTCACATTGCTTCTGCACAAATGCAATTCAGGATGCTAAAGCTGCAAGGTTACAATTTCAGCATTGTCTACAAACATGGTAAGGAGCTGTACTTGGCTGACGCCCTCACCAGAGGTTTCCTATCCACTACAGACAAGGCAGATTATGAGGAAGACATAGACATCATGATAATAGAGATGCTGTCCTCTCATAGAATCCAGAAACTCAAAGTGCCTTACAGGCAGACATTACATGCAGACGATTGGCACAACATGGGTTGAAATGTACCGGTAAAGGAGTTGTGGGAGGGGACCCGGTTGGCCTGGAACAAGGAATGTTTCACATACCCCATAAAAAGACAAGCGTAGCTAGGACCCATGCGGGTACACATTGCTACTCTTTTGATTTGGAGAAAGTGGGATGAGTTAAAGGAGAAGTTGTTGAGAGGTAGAACAAGTTCAGCCAGGCGGAGGAGAGTGGTGGTGGATGGGAATTGTTCAGGCAGCTTTTCAAGAAAGAAGCGAAGAACTCTCAGGCCATCCTGTGCCGGTAAAGGAGTTGTGGGAGGGGACCTGGGTAGGCCTGGAACAAGGAAGTACCTGGTTCTAAAGTACTAAGGCGATCTAAAGTACTCCCACAACAAGCAAGTATTTGGCACATCATCATCATGAAGTGCTGGGCAGAGTGCTCTAAGGAGCTTCCCCATGAGCTCCACAAAATCTTCACCACAGCTGAACTTACCATACAGGGTGGCCTAAAACTTTGTTATCGTCATCGCGATTCATCATCCCGACTTCTCTTCAGAGGTATTACACCCCACAACTTCACCCAGACTCTCAGAATTCAAAGCAACCAGATATAGAGCCCAAAGAATAACTATACTGGCCTCCATGTACACTGACATGCTAAGGGAAGTCTCCAGGTGTGCACTGTGCGCAGATTATTATGCTGCAACTCCTTAGTCTGCGATATCTGCCATGACAGGGACTGCCCTCAAGCACGACTCTTTTCCAGGTGCACCTTGATGCGCGATTAAATCACTCGGGAGGCTAGATTGTACCCGGGAAATAAAGGCTTTTATTACTGACAAGAATGGAGCACACTATATACAATACAATCCCAGACTAAAGGGTCTCCAGGCAGTGCAGTGACCTTTATACTTCCCCTGGTAGGCGGAGCCAACTGGAGTGTACCACAGAACAATATCAACAGGTAGAACAGCCCAACCCTAACATCAACAGTAACTACAGTAACATATCTACAAACCCCCATAGTGCTGACCATCCATGGCTCAGCACTCATAGTGGTAACCAACTATGGTTCACCACACACCTGGACCACAATTCCTACTGCCAAGGCTCTATTGCAGCCCAATCTTGAAACAAACATGAGTGGTACCCTCATGGAACACTGATTTAGAAGTTAAAAAAAACATTATTATGATCATAATGCCCACAGACCTGGCCCTCTAACACTTAGTCAAACGGTCAGTATTCAGACCATATGTGGTCATGACATGTTGGAGGTGGTATACAGCTATGTCCCGCAACAATACAGTTACATGGCAGCCTCAGATGGTGCCCACTGTGAACACAACAACCATCACCTCCTACAGGTATCAGAACCAGTACCAACAGATGCCACAGCACACCAGGCATCCAACCTACCACCCAGCCCCCTATACCAATGGATGTACAGATTCCTCAAGAGGCCTACGCAGTGAGCTCTGCATCCACTGAGTAAACTGATGGAACGTCCCAGGCTGTCAACACCAAGGACACCAGCCTGAGAAAAACTACAGCACAGCCAAGTGGCATGACCACACACTTAGTGTGTGTGATGGAACCGAACAGAAGGTTCCAGGACAATGTCACCATCTAGTCTGCAACTAGACTTCAAATCTCATCTTTGCACAACCAAAAAAGGGCAGGGGAAGGAGATGCAATAGACTAGGCACCAGCTTAATCCGTGTCTCACCATTTGTAAACAGCTATGTATTGTTAACCTGTTCAATGTGTATGTTATATAAAGGCTTATACACAGTTACTGTTCGCGCACACTGTTACATTTCAGTACCACCGGTTGTCCCAACTTAAATGGGGAAGATGCAGACTGAATGGTCACTTTGACATGATAATGCGGCTACAAAGAGTCATGTGACCGGAGCATAGGCATTCTCCGCACAGCACAAGGATGGATTATTTGCTCAGCAAGTGAATTGTGAGTTACAAGTTCTTGTTGTCAGTGATTGGGAACCAAGCACTTCTACAAAGTCCATCTGCACTATCCTCTTCCAATATTACTATGCCATCATCCTACTCAGTGTGACTGCCCTTACTTGCTTCCATGTTTACCTGTCCACATTTCTTTGTTTGAAGTTACCCCACATGTGAGAGTGGGCAAAGAAACTCGTGGATTGCCTGCTAGTGAAGGAACTGCAGCAGGCGATCTAATGCTATGCTCAGAGAGTCAAGTAACAGAGGGAGACCATATTGGACAGTAAGAAAAAAAAATTGCAAGAAAAAATGTACTAAACAAGATGAAGGAAGCATGGACTATGAGGGACAACATAACTTTGTTTGTTGGGCTTCGGTATGTTCTTTCACAAGAGCCCTGGACAGGAACCAATGCCAGCATATTAACACCACAGCAGGAAAGGGTGGGGGTGGAGATATCAAAATTTAACCTAAAAAAAATGGAATACAACAGACCTAAAGCCATTAAAAATGTAAATTTGTTCCATTTCCTAGGAGAAAAATTGGTCGGAAAAGCTAAAAAGTGTTTTGTAGTGCTGACTAGTGAATAGAACCAGATGTGTCATAGTATTGGAATAGTCTATTAGAAATGGGACCTACAAGTATCACAGATACAATGGCAAAACATAAGCATGGGGTGAAATTCAACATTGGCAGCAGGTCTGCAACCTACTCAATATTCTGCTCAATTTTCCTGTGTGATTTATGCAAGTTCAGGGGGAAAAAGGCAAGCACGAAGGTAGTGAAGATATCCAAAGATTTGAAAGAGTAGGAGGGCAAAGGGCAGGTTGTTTAAGCTGAAGACTGCAACTTGAATCACAGTTGGGTCTCTGATGATCTTTAAAGCAGTCTTGTTTCACTACAAAGCTACAAATATTCCTGGGGAATGAGCAGCAATCTGAGTAAATTTAAATTACAGCTGTTTTGTTTTGCCGGGTGCATGGCTTAAGTTCAAAACAAAGTTCAAAATGGAGCAAGTTGCACAACTGAGATTTGACATAAGCATCACTGACATTGTAAGCATAGCCACCCCGGGTCAGAACTCTCCTAGTTATGATGTTTTTTTAAAAACTCTAGAGCCTTGCATCTAGGAACTCTGTTCCTGGTTTGGCTATCTCAGAAGTTCAACTCATTGCTCGCAGAGTCCTTCAGATATTAAGAGTTTCAAAGATTCATTTTAGTCAGCCTGCAGAACTTCAACCAAATTCTGCTTGAAAGACAGGTTCCCTACAGCCAGCTTGTTCTAAACTGCTTGAAAAACCGAACCACACAGGAGTCTATTTTTTTTTCTTGTTCACCCCTTTTTCATAACTATTGTTTATCTCCCAGGCAGCTTGTTCACATTATCAGTTCCTGGAAGCTCGTTGTTTTCTGCAAGAAATCATCATCCAGCGAAACCAAGTTCTTAACGGGACCATCACCCCGATATAAAGTATAGATTTTTCCTAAAAAGCCCCTGGGCCATCACAATGCATTGTTAGGAAGGTCCACTGTGGCCTTATTCTTGTACAATATACTTTTTAGCAGACAATATTTAGGAGCTAGAGGACTGCTTAAAATTTCTTTCTTTAGCCCAAATACAATAAGGTCAGCCACTGCTTTTCCTCTCCTGGCTGAGACTGCCTAACTCAATATAGATCAAGGAGCATACTAGCCTATATGATTCACTACTACATTATCCAAAGCATTTAACTACTAAACCACTGGAAAAAGCAGTAGTAAACATTTCACGGTATTTTAGCATTATATTTTTGTCATTCCCAAACCCACCTTCAATCTGCTAAAACAAACTTAAACAAATGTAGAAACACATCAATTCAGACCAACAGTTTCAAGTGTGCAATTATTAATGCACGAGTATTTAGTGGATTCCATCTTTAAACTAACAAAATAAGCATTAAAAGGCAGAGGTTGTTCTCAGGAAATCCATCTTCCAGTCTCATGTCAGATTTTTTCTTTTGCAAACATCTAAGAAATAGAATAAGTTTGCATGGTACTGCTCCAGGTTTAAAAAGGGCAAAATAAAGAGCAAACACATCTTAAAAATTGGAAGAAAAAACTGTGCTAATAAAAAGATCACATTGAATGGATGTGCATCGGGCCTTTCGACAGAACTTTACATTCCCCCTCGGTAGTTTTTCAGTTGAGTGATAGCCATGAAATTTCTCAGTTGGCCTTCCCATCTCCTGCTGGCCCCCAACTCTCTGCAATTTTACTCTGGGAAAGGCGAAGCCTAGGCCAGCCCGTTTACCCTTGCCCCAATTGAGGTCCTTAAATAGTCAATTACTGGCCACTTAAGGGCCATTTCCCACCCAGCCTCAAATTTCAGGCTGATGGGAGGTGGTCAGGGACAGTGGGGAAGCCCGAAAGCTTGCAGTCCCAGTCTTGACCACTGGAGCTTCTTGCACTGCAGGGACTAGCGAGCTGCTGGTCAATTAACATCAACTCTGAGGTTAGTGGGAAGGAAACCCTTATCAGCCTAAAAAACGTAGCCTATGTTTTTTTCTGTTTGCAAGGATATGGTGCAGAGACTAGTCTCACAAATATTGTTGTACTTAGCTGCTTTAAACATTTAACAGCTGTGATTTTTATTCAAAAACCATTCCAAAATAATAGTGAGCTGATGACACAGCAAGCTCAATGTTAATTTTTTGAAAACTTATCTGTAATGCCAATCCCACTTGCCTGAATGAGTGAATACTGTTGTCTATTTTTATTTTTTCAGAACTAATTAAACCACAAGGTTTAGACATGGTCTCGTCTTAAAATGTCAGACAGAGCTGTTCTGCACACATCTATAGGTTATACAGCACCAGAAGGCAATCTTTGAGCACTGGAATTTAATTAATTATGAAAAATTAATAGGCAACATGATTTAATTTCTCCTCTCAGTGACCTGATGATCAAACTTGCATTATTTGCTTTGCAAGGATGACTTCAATGGCATTCTCCAAATCTTCTCTGACAACAAGAGCAAATGGGGCTTGCAGTATCCTATTATGGAACTACAAAATAATGGCCTGGATGTTGCGATTCTAATGACAGCGAAGCAGTCACAGTTAGCTGTCATTACAACTGTGGGACAGAAAGTAACATCTGGCATCTGCACATGCATAGTCGAGTGCAAGAACACCACAAAGGACACTGGACGGAATTCTCCCAAGCCTCCATCAATGGTTTCGACGGCAGGCATAGAACAGAAGGCCCAGAAATCGGTTTCACATCAGTGAAAATTTACAATGGGGTCATCCACTGGTGCTTGTCAGAAAACTTGCTGGAGGACAGCATGAACCTCATTCACATCCAGTTAATGGCATGCAGATGAAGGACCAACCCTCCACCTCCCCTCCCTCCCCACACCAGATTCTCCACAGTGCCAGTGGGAAAATATGCCAGTGCGAAACACACTCGGAACAACATGGTGTGCAGATGTCAGGATTTATCTGAACAATGTCTGGGGGCTGCCTCTGGAGTTCAGGATGGAGGCCACGTACAACCGTGGAACACCACATCAGTGGGTCAGGGATGCATACGCAGGTGACCAGGGGTTCATCTTCCACCCTCAGAGCATTCTTTAAGATCCATCTTTGTTCTCAGGAAATCCATCTTCCAGTCTCATGCTCCCAAAGATTTATCTTCGTTTTCAGGAGGTCCATCTTCTTTCTTCCATAGTGGTTCAGTGATGTTGGGCACATTTTCAATATGGTGCCCAGACACAACAATGAATTACATGCCATCCAGAAGTGCCCCAGCACTGAATATGGTGCATAATTAATTAGGTCAGGGCTAGAGGTTTGGTGCGCTTTCCCGGTCATCACAGCGGGAAACACTCCATGTTCCGGCCCCAGCAAGTAGTCTCAAATTGAGAGAATTTTGCACACTATCTGTTCAAATTGCTATCTTTAGGAACTGAACTGACCAGACTGCCCTTTTTACACCATAATATCACTTTTTTTAAATTCCAAGAAAGCTACTCCTTACAAAGCAGATGTGACTGCATTTTTAACAGCATCCTAAGTCATAACTGCATCTTAACCTCTCTGGCCTTGGAAAAATAATTTTGTGTAATCTTAAATGTTTCAATGCTGAAGAGATAAAAGTTTCTTGGTATTCTAACCAATAAAAATATTCTTAAAGTTTATAATATTTCAGCTTCTAAAGCCTATCGCCCAAACCTTTATTTCACTTTCTATGAAATTCATAAAGAGTGAAGGTAATTGGTGTAATGTACTTTCTGGTTTGCTTAACGTGAAAATTCCTCAATGTGATTGGCTGCTTATCCTGCTTGATGACAACACTGTTGTCAAATAGCTGGAGGCCTCCTTGATTTGGCACCAGATTCAAATTAATGTCAGAAAAGGGAAATCCTCGACACAAAGATTACTAGATCGTTGTGGGCTGTTTTCTTCAAGGTCAGCAGTGAATATTATCACTAGGGCAGCACGGCGGCACAGTAGTTAGCACTGCTGCCTCACAGCGTATGGGACCCGGGTTCAATTCCGGCCTTGGGTCACTGTCTGTGTGGAGTTTGCACATTCTCCCCGTGTCTCCATGGGTTTCCACCGGTTTCCTCCCACACTCCAAAAAGGGTTAGGTTGATTGGCCATGCTAAAATGCCCCTCAGTGTCGGGGGATTAGGAGGGTAAATATGTAGGGTTATGGGGATAGAGCCTGGGTGGGATTGTTGTCGGTGTAGGCTCAATGGGCCAAATGGCCTCCTTCTGCACTATGGGTTCTATGATAATATGATCTCTAACTGTGGTCAAATATCCCATATTTCTGGAAAACAAACATGCAGTTAAGAAATGATGTACAGCATTGATAGTACCATCAGGCACTTATTAAGCATTGACAAGATTTCGCAGGGTGGAAAACAAATAAACAAACAGTGCCCCTATTTAAGAAGGGCAATAAATCTGATTCAGGACTCTAGAGGGGCGATTTTACCATCGTGTTGCGTCCATTTTTGGGCGCAACGCAGTGATAAAGTCGGAAGTAAAGCGCTTAGCACAACTTGCGCCGGTTTACGAGCACCGGATTTCCGGCGTAGTCAGCCTCTCGCCAGAAAGGGGCGGGAGGCTGGTTAATACATAGAAATTTATTATAATAACATAAGCACACAAAAACTAGGAGCAGGAGTAGGCCATCTGGCCCCTCGAGCCCGCTCCACCATTCAATAAGATCATGGCTGATTTTTTCATGGACTCATCTCCACTTACCCACCCGCTCACCATAACCCTTAATTCCTTTACTGTTCAAAAGTTTATCTATTCTTGCCTGAAAATCATTCAGTGAGGTAGCCTCAACTGCTTCACTGGGCAGGGAATTCCAGATTCACAACCTTTTGGGTGAAGAAGTTCCTCCTCAATTCAGTCCTAAATCTGCTCCCTTTAATTTTGAGGCTATGCCCCTTAGTTCTAGTTTCATCTGCCAATGGAAACAACCTCCCTGCTTCTATCTTATCTATCCCCTTCATAATCTTATATCTCCCTTCATTCTTCTGAATTCCAATAAGTACAGTTCCAGTCTACTCAGTCTCTCCTCATAAGCCAACCTTCTCAGCTCCAGAATGCTGTTTTACATCTGCTTAGTGAGCCCAGCGCTCAATTGTCCAGGCCCGCCCCCCCTTTATGACGTCGCTGGGAAAGGTTCTCGCCAACGAGGAATAGACATGCTCCCCATGAACGGAGAACAGTTAACTTGGCCTTGCCGATCGAACTGGAGACCACTGAGGCCCCCTGGGGAGGCCAAGGGCAAGGGGAGCTACTGCTAATACGCATGTGCAGCATCTGAGGCCTGCACCTGCACACTACCTCCCTCTGCAGGCTTTTGGGCGTGTTAAGCTCCGCCCACAGGCTTCTGCAGCAAGCAAAAGGCTTGCTCAAAATTTTGCAGACAGAGTGCGTATGTGAAAACACGCCCAAAAGATGGATCTGAAACTCTCCCAATTTCAACATTGCCCCCCCGACAAGTCCATTAATTTTGAAGGGCAGGCTGAAAAAGTCCTTCACAGTAATAACCTAAGAAACGACTAACATGCACTTGGATGACAAGATCCTCACAGAGAAACCTTCTTGACTACTTTAAAGATGTTACAAAAAAAACAATTGAGTAATAGAAGCTCGGAAGATTTAAGCCTAGAATTTCCTGGGAGCTGGACAGTCAGCTGCCATAATTTCCGATAAAGGCTATGGAACTGAATTCGGAACAGTTCAGAGGAAATTCACAGCCATAGAGTATTCTGACTTTTAGAAAACACGTTAGTGTTTGGTAAAAGGGTTCCAAATTAAACTAAAAGCCACAGGAATGCCAGGTGAAATATGGCACTGGAAAATAAGTGGAAAAAAATATGCAAAGGCTATAATACATTAGATTGAGCAATAGTATTAGATGAATGCCCCTCAATCAGGAAGAATACTCCAGTGGAGAGCTGCCTGCCAATCTGATTAGCTGGCAGCTCTCTAAGGGAGAATTCCTCCTGATTGAGGGGCATTCATCTCATACTTTTACTCAATCAATTCCCTCCAGCAACGGTGCTGCAGTATCCAGAAGTGGAACTGCATGGAGCTGCATGGAGCTGCTGGAGTCCAAGATCTGGGAACCAGATGTCCAGATAAGTGAAAGGGGTGAATGGGGTCACAGGGCTAGGAGGGGAGGGTAGGATAGGGAATATCTTGGGGGAAGAGTTCGGGGTTAAGCTGGGAGGTCCAGAGGTCACCATGCCTTAAGGGGACCTGCAGTCTGAAGGGGGTGCTCCATCCACCTTCCCCTGCCCAAGATCTAAAATTCTGATCTTGATGTTGGGTATACATGTGCTCCACCAAGAGTACATGTTATGCCCTTGCTGCCCTCAGTGCTCCTACCAAGTCATATTCAACATGGAATAGTACTGATTCATCAGTTCAGAGAATATGATGTGATAATCAAGAAGAGGTTTCCTCACCCACGTTTTCCTAGATGGCAGGAGACTTCATAAGGTCTAGAGTCAATGTTGAGGACTTTCAGGGCATCTCCCTTCTGCCTGTAATCCATTGTGCCACTAATCCTGGTGGTCTATCCTAGCTATGTTGTTGGAGGACTCTGAGACATTGGTTGTAGACATGTTTCTCTAAATGTTCCTATGTCAGTCTGTTGCTTAACAACTCCCTGTATTCAGCACAAATCCTCAGATGATAGTGAGGAATCTGCAGGGTTAACTTTATCATGTTTGGCGCCTGGTTTGAGCAGTTTTATTCTTACTATAATATTTCAAATCTTTTGAGTCAAGTGGCTTGCTAGGTCATTTCGGAATGCAATTTTTTAAAAAATTAATTCATGGGACGTTGGCATCACTGGCTGGCCCAGCATTTGTCGCCCATCCCTAACTGCCCTTGTAAACAGTGACCATAACTGATAGAATTTAACAATCAGTTTGATAGAAACAACTGTGCTAAACTTAACTAAGGGTAATTACAAAGGAATGAATACAGAGTTGGCTGGAGTGGACTGGGAAAGGTGTTTAGCAGAAAAGACAAGCGTCAGCAATGGCAGACGTTTATGAAAATAGCTCATGACTCATAATGAAAATACATAGAAGAAACTAATGGCATTCCAAAATTACTAAATACTCAAGGGTCAGTGGGAATGTGGCAATAAATACAATAACTATCACTATAGAAAAAGTATTAGTGAAACTATTGGGGCTAAAGGCAGTTAGGTCCCCTGACCTGATGGGTTTCATCCTTGGATAGTAAAGGAAGTAGCTACAGGGATAGTGAATGCACGAGTAATAATCTTCCAAGAATCCTTTAATTCCGGAAAAGTCCAAGGATTGGAAAATTGCCAATGAAACATCTTTATTCAAAAAGGCTCAGGGAGAAAATGAAATAATTATAGGCCAGTTAGCTCATGTCATTGGGAAAATGTTAAAGTCCATTATAAAAATGTGATGGCTGAGCATTTAGAAATAGATAATATACTCAAGTAGAGTCAGCATGACTTCATGACGGGGGAATCATGCCTAAAAATTTATTAGAATTCCTTGAGCTGGTAATGGAGCTGGATAGATAAAAGGGAAGAAGTAGATGTAATATACCTGGATTTCCAAAATGTGTTCGATAAGATACCACACAAAGGACTACTTAATAAGATAAGACCCCATGATGTTGTGGGTAGTATATTAGCATGGACAGAGGATTGGCTAACTAATAGAGGAGAGATGGGATATTGGGCGCATTTTCATAATAGTAACCTTTAACTAGTGGAATGCCACCGGAATCAGTGCTGGGTCACAATTATTAACAATATATATTGATGACTTGTACAAGGGAAGTAAATGTACTATTGACAAGTTTGTAGGTGACGTAAAAATAGGTGGGAAGGCAAATGGTGAAGATGACATAAGGGGCAGAATTTCCCAAAAAATGGCAAAGTGTAAATCTTGGCCCGAAAACCACTGCGTTTCCCATCGACCCCAGCAGTGCGATCTGGACAGCAAATTTTTGGTCCACATGTAAAACAATGATGTGCCCCCTTGGTGCAAACTGTTTGATTCGCCTGCCCCAGGGGTTATCAGTAGCCTGATCAAGAGGACGGTGGGGGGGGGGGAAGAGAGAGATCTGCAATGCTGCATGAAGATGAATGACTTACTTCATTCTGCCAGAATAAGTGCTCCATGTCTCGTCTCTGCACTCAAGCTTGCCGTCACCCCTCGGAATGTAATCTTGACCCCACATGCTGCCACCTAGTATGGCCCCAGCACCCGGTCTGCCATAAGCTTCCTCACACTCCCTGGCACTCCTCGTCCGAACCCTGCCTGCTTAATTGCGGTGTCCACAATTGCCAGGTATCATCGCCATCTGACCCATTAGGCGGCCAGCTCACATCACCCACATTTATGTTCCTGCAGTATTGTGAGGATTAGTCCTGCTAAACACAATTACACATCTTGTCAAGTGATCACTATAAAATTGATAGAAAACAAAGAAAACATTTCTATGGTGCAGACTGTCAACCAAAGAAAGATGCTTGAATGCAACAATTTTCATAGCTTTCCCAATGGTAAACATTTATCGTCACAAATGCTGGAAAACTGAAACAAAAACAGGAAGTAATGTCAACAGATCCATTAGTATCTGTAACAGAGAGCAAAACAGTTATTAGGGGAGAAATTCCACATTGTATTCATAAAATGGGTACTACAAAGACAAATTTAGCAATGCAATGACACACGAGATCTGCAATGGTGTTCAGGTCACTGCTAAATTCATCAGCCAAAAGGCTTCCGGAAACAATTGTAGGCTTAATTCCCAAATTTATTGAGACTGCTACTTTTTCTGGGTCTAGTGGTCAAACCATCATTACTTAAAGGGGTGGCTGGAGGTCTTCGAAGGAAGGTTTGTATTCTTATCTCAGTGTGGAGTCAGAAGGAACAGGATACTGTTGCCTCCACATTGGTACTGTGGGCTCCTCCTGGATCAAACTTGTCTCCATTCTGATCAAATCACTCAACTTCAGAATTACAGTTCACTAAAGGTTGCCTGGCTCCAACCAGTGGGCTGCATTCGGTATTTGCAACTCATGATTTGAAGATAATTAGACTTAAGGACTAATTTGGGAAAGCACTTGAATCTACCTATTATCAGAAATGTCAAGAGTTCTCCACTGATGTGTAGTCTGATATGTAGGATTGCAAAGTATAACTGTAGTGTGCTAACTGATTGTCTTTTTAGATAATTTCCTTTTCACGTGAAGTTTCTATTTTCATTTTAAGAAAAAAGATCATTTGGTGATAATTATCAATGAATATGCATCACAAATGTCATTTTTTTTCTCCCTGTAAATGTAAAATAGAAATGAAACAGCTTCTAATAGTAAACAATTGTTTCTTTAATCTGGACAATTATCCTTCATTCAAACATCTGTCCAATTATCCCGTGGGAAAAATTATGTTGAATTGGAAGATATTGCAATGTTAAACTCCTTTCTCTCACTTAGGAATTCAGCAGCAAATGTTGTCACTTTATCAGAGCTGGGCATTAACCTATAACATTAAAGCTACATTGTCTTGGTCCATTCCTGCTTAATTTAAAGTTTATATATCATTCATAGCAGGTTAGGTTGTTAATTTACAGAAACAGTCCAAAGTTATTAGTTTAAATTATCCTGAGTAAAAATAAAAGCAAGTAATTTTGTCTTGCACTGCTGTATTTCTCCCAGGTTATTTCTGTTCTCCTGACCCTTTAATAAACCTCTTTTCTAAGAAACAAAAGGTCCAACACTGACACATGATTCACTGAGGTGGCAGAGTTCCGGGTGGGAAACTTGGAAATCCGGGTTTCCACACATGCTGCAAAGTTATAATCCAGTTTGTGATTAGGCAGATCAGCAGCTATCACCATTCCATCAATACACTTTGTTGCATAATTGCTAGTAATACCACAATCCGTACACTTCTTCAAGTTTGGTTTTGTAATACTGAAATTTTGGATCTCCACAAGAGAAATGAACAGGAAAATCTAAACATCATCAGTGCTTAAATATTCTCCTACACATACACAGCTTAATTTACTGCAACCTGAACAAAACTCTACTTTCTATATTTGTACTCTCATTAATTAAGCTTTTTGAAAAATTATAAAAAACAATTCAGTCGGGCAGACGGTGAGTAACTTTCTTCTGTTGGGGAATTCAGATCAAGAGGGCTAGACTACTCAGAGTGAAAATGTAAGTTTTTTCTTAACACAAAATGTAGTTGAAATCCGAAATTCTCTCCCCAGAAAGACTGCTGAGTCAGGTGAAATTTTCAAGATGAATAGCTTTTCATTATTTAAGGGATAATATTCCTATGTTTCTATGATTAATTTAACAGTAAAACAGGATTATCGTTTTCATTGTGGTCCAGTATGTTGGGGGGGGGGGATTCTCCCAGCCCACTGAGCTGCTTATGCAGCACAGCGGGCCGGGAGACTCAAGTGGAGGCCGTTTCGCGGGCTTTCCGCTGGGCGCCACGGACTCCGTGAGTCTCCAGTAGCCGTATTTCCAGCGCAGAACTGGATAAATTATTTAAATTAGCATTTAAATATATTTTACATCTAATTAGCGGGCCCAGAACTCCCTACTTGCAGGGACTTGGCGGCCAGACCCCGTTGGAGCGAAGGGGGGGCCATCGAGGCTCCCCACCCCCCCTCCCCCCCACCAAGAGGGTCAGGGGTAAGGGGAGTGCCCCCTGGGCATTGCCAGTGCCAGCCTGGGCTCCCAGCACTGCCCAAGGGGCATTGGGCAGTGCTAAGGGGCAGAACCTAATGGGAGCGATCGGTGTGGGGTGGAGGGGTCCCGCTGCCACTCTGCATATAGGGATCATAGTAAAAGGCCAGCGATCAGAACTGGGCATCGGGATTGGCTGGGTGAAATCAAGGCTGGCCCGTACATGTTTGGGGGACCAGCAATCGGGCCATGGGGGAGTCAGAGGGCCAGCAATGAGGGGTCACAGGGTTGGCCAGCAATCGAGTGGGGCAGTGCGGGGCTACTGCACATGTGCCAATCTCAGCGCTGACAGATCGGCGCAAGCGCAGTGGCCCACTCAGTGCTAAGCTGCTGACCTCTCCAGCAGGAATGGGCCTGGGCCCCGCCCCCTGATTTTTCGTGAGACTTACGCTAGTGCACTCTGCAGTGCAAAGAGTGCGAGAGATTAATTTTGAAACTCACACTGAAAAAAAAAGTGGGATTTACTCCAGTTTTTATGTGAATTCGATACTTAGAATTTTTGGGGAGAATCCTCCCATGATATGGAACCTGCACATTGTATTTTGTCATGTCACACAGATTTTCAAATAGAGTCTGAAGTATTAGATCAATTTTGCAATCCTTTATCATGAAAAGGGTAAAAGTTTTTAGCATCTGACACTTGTCAGGTCCCTGCTGGTGCTGCTATGGCCATCACTCAGACACGATGTCAAAGTGCATTGCTCAGATTATTGCAGTTTAGATTATGAACGAGTTTGTTATTTTCCTTCTCCATGAAGCAAGAGGATATTAGAGAGGTTCTGAGTAATCACAAGATTCATTCAGTATCCCAGGAATTGCCAAGCATTTCACAGGGGTCTTTGAGAATCATCTTTCCTGTTGCCATAAATCTTGTCTTTTTCACGATTATTGTTACTGTGATGCTGAGGAATAACAAAATATACAAAAACTGGTTGATCAGTGTTCTTTGTAGAAGCAATTGTTTAAAACATACTGGGGATGATCCTACCAGAATTTAGCAGAGTGTTGGTTCCGGTGAGAAAAACAGTGCGTTTCTCTCCCGAGATACAGGCCACATTTTCAAAAAAACATTGAGCATGTTTCACACCATCGTGCAGCAAGCAGGGCCTCCACAAGCTGGCAAAACCCAGCTGCACTTAGATCAGGGTGCCATGTTTAAAGGGTGCCTCGATCAGAACATGAATGATCCTCCACCCAGCCCACCACAGAGGTCTCAGGAGCTCCTACACCCCCCCCCCCCCCCACCTGATTGCAGTCAGCATTTAACCCCACCCCATCCCTAATTGAAGTAGGCATCTCCTCCCACCTCCCTGATCAGAGCCAGCACATCTCCCCCAATCAGAGCTGGCAACCCTTCCCCACCCCCAATTGGAGTCAGCATCCCCACCTCCCCAAGGTTCAAAATCAGAATTTAGCCCCCCCCCCCCCCACTCCCCTGATCAGAGTCGGCACCTCTCTCCACCCCCAACAATCAGTGCCGGAACCACCCAATAGCCGCCTCTGTCCCCAGAACATCGGACCCCTTCCCCCCCCACCCACACCATCAATTCCAGCACCCACCCACTGCACCACCCCCCCCCCCACCCCCCGCCCACACAACAGCTATCGCCGGCATCCCCAGCTTCCATGTCTGTTCACAGCCAGTATCATATATAAATGAATTCCCTCCCCACCTCCCCCAATGAGGCTGCCACTGGGGTCTGCCCCAACACCACCCCCTGGCACAGGATGGCACTGTAGTGCTAACCTGGCAGTGCCAAACTGTGCCATGGTAGTACAGGAGGCAGTATCAGGGGTGGTACCAAGCCACTGCCCTGTCATGCCACTTTCCTCCAGAGGCTATACCCACCTTTACGCCCCCTGGAGATCTCCCGACAGGTACACACCTGGTGAGCCCGTTGTAACCGCACCAATGTGACATTACATCAGCAGGGGGTCAATATACGGTAAGGGGGTGGGTTAATGAAATATAAATCCATGGAATTGTATTCAAATCAGATTCACACTGGCGAGATCCGTGACTTCCAGGTTTTGTTGCATCTTGACCCCCAACCAGCATTCTCTCAGACTGGGAGAGTGGGCTCAAGATCCTGCCCATTGTCTTGTTTCATTTGGGAGCAGATCATGGCAACAGACTTAGAAATGATTCTTAAAATCTACAACTTACAAACTCCTAAAGAGGAATTATAGCACTCCCATATCTTTAGTGAGTGAGCTTAATTTGCCAATAAGACGTCATCAAACTGGTTTGATCGCCATCATGGCTGAATAGCATTCTAGACCTCAACAAGTATATTTTTCTTTGTTATTTTCAACAGTTAGCGTAACTTATTTCTATAGTGGCTTCTGATTTTAAATGCATTAAAAATATTTATGACTGGTACATGGGTACAAAGTGATTCAAGTGCATAGTTCATATGGCTAAGAATTTGAATGCACTCCACATTTATTTTAGTCATTTTTTGAGAGTTATGATTGAGAACAAGAACTCAGTTCTGCCGATTCCCTAAACAACATTCATCCCTCAATCCGTATCATTTAAAATTATAATCTGGTCATTTATTTTAAGACAAATTGTAACATTGGGCTCACTGGACCGGCTGAGAGTTGGGAGGATCTGTAACATGGCAAGAGAGGGCGTGGGGTAGAGTATCCAAACCCTTTCCATCACCATGGCATTTCACCAGCAGCAAGGAACATGGGAGAACAACCATGCACATAATGACCTCTTGTCCTCTTCATGTCACCTCTGGCATTTTACCAGGAGTAAGAAGTCTGACACCAGGTTAAAGTCCAACAGGTTTATTTGGTAGCAAAAGCCACTGTGGCATCTCCACATCATTTTACCAACAGCCAGCAGGTCCTTCATTACATGGGGAGACCACCTGGTTATGGGTGGAAGGGAAGAGCTTTGCATGGGGGCACTTAGGATGATACAGCCTGGCATAGGGCATGAGGGGAAATATGGAATGGGTGGTGGAGCATAAGGGACAGAGGGTGGATGGAGGGGTTTTAACCCGGCATATGGGACATAAGGAGAACTTTTTGCAATTATCTTTTAAAAGGTCTTCTCATGCACACTGGGGTTCACAACTCCTCTAAGGGACCGTCAACTACCACTCTTTAAAAACCTGGCCCAATTCCATGAAAATTGCGACAATGGAGTGGCCAGGTTGGGAGTGCTGGATATGGGCTTCTAACAGGAAGCAGCTTGCACTCTATAAAGGCATTTCCAAATTGGATCGGAAATCCCAGAATTGGGACCACCCACCATTTTAAAGGGTTCCCAAGTCAAATTGACTCAACTAAAATCCAGGCCCCTCTCTCTCTTTTGCACAAGATATGTAAATATTCAGTCCCAGGAGATGAGCATTCAAAGGTCTGAAAGCTCACCGTTTCACTATCAGCTGTTTACATTGGCTATGGGTCTTGTATCAACAATAAAGGTCTATGCCAGAGTGCCATCATTGCCACTGTGTGATGATACTGTGCTATTTTGACATATTTTATGTTTAAGGTGAGGTTGCTTTAAGAGGCAGTGTTTTGATACAGGAGTCGATTTGTCTCAAAAAAACATGCAGCTCAACACACTACACTCTGAAATCAAGTGACAGATGGAATCTTCTCCCAAATGATGCTTTTTTCCAGGCATTTTCCACAAGAATCCACCTCCAGGTTTTTGATTTCTCCATCTGATGTTCCTCTCCACTGGATCACCATGTGCATTCAAGCTTTGCCTTCTACACCCTCTCAGCCATACCAACAGAACACTACTGCTTCAAGACTCATAATAAGGGGTTACAGACTTTTGGCTGTCTCCTTGGATCTCTAGCTTCTCACATGCCTAGAGGTCTGCTTCTCACTTTAAACATGGAGCCTTCTTCTGCCACTCGCCTTTGACTTCACTCAACGTGACCGGTTTATGATCCCTGTCCTTGTTCTTTGACTTAGATGTTGTCTTGAGACTTTTTCTTGTCTCTTCCTGGTTTTTGAAACCTTTCTCTTTAGTTTGGAACTTTCATTTCCTACCTATTCTGGCACTTTCTTCAAGCTGACCCAAAACTATTTTTCTGTTTTTCCCTGTCTCTATGGGTTTCCCTCTCTGAACCCTGTTGCTAGGCAACAGCAGTTTTTTCTACCCATGTTTGTTTTAACTCCCCTTCAAGAATAGTGAAACGTCATTAAAAATGTGGGTATATAATCAGATCCACACCTACTGCCTCCATTCTAAATTGAAATTAGATCCAGATTTCACCATTTTAACCCACGAATAAAGAATATAAATTAAACTTAAGGCTATTCCTATTCCTAACACCCACAAGTACAATTAACTTCTTCTGGGGTCCATTAAAAGTATTAATTCTACTGTGGTCATACGACATTAGAAAAATGAGCTCGTACAGGCTATTTGGTCCTTCAAGCCTACTATATCTCCAATACAATCACAGCTGATCTTTCATCTCAACTCATGTCAAGTGTGTAAAATTACTATAATTTCTCTGCAAAATAAAATATTTGCTATTCTAATTAAATAAGGAGTTTTATAATTACTTGTACACATAGCTCTAACATCAGGGTGGGGGCACATGTAGTGGAACCATTTGTAGTCCACAAACCTTACAAATCTGACCCATAACCCAAGATGATTTAGATCTATTTATTTAGTTAGTTCTATTTGATTATTACCTTTTCTTTTCACTGTTTTAATGTTTTGGGCCTGAAAGGGTGCTGTTAGCACAGTTGCCTCATTGGTACATTAAACAAAATCAGAACACCAAGATCTATTAGTGTCAGCAGCTGGCAATCTATACAAATTAATGGAACTATTGATTTAAACTTTATACGTGGTTTGTAAGTTCCATTATATACACCTAACAGTTCACAAAGAAAACTTGCACAGTCCTGTCCTAATGAATTAGATTAAGATCAAGGACTTACTGTTACTTAAATGAACAGTAATTTTACACACATTAGGCCTGGCCACAGCAAAGAAAGCAATCATTGAATGATAGACTTCTTTGAGGATGAAAGTCACCTGCAACTCCATGCAATTTTTAATTAAATTGAACTCATTGAGAATTAGCTTCCTGAACAATAAAAACATATGGAAAAACAGATGGAGAGATGCGATTTTATAAGCTTGCTGGATGTATCTTAGATTTTGAATGTAAAAATAAATAACTTCACTGCAATAAGCAAAAAGCTTAGAAACGTAGGACTTCAGTAGACCATTCAGCCTTTTCAGCCATCTCTGTCATTCAATCTGGTTGTAGCCTAAACTATAATTTCCTGTCTCTCAATAACCCTCGATAATCCTTGACTCCCTTGTCTATCAAAAATCTGCCTAACACAGCCTTGAATAAATTCAATGACCCAACCTCCACTGTTCTCTGGTTGAAGAGAATTTTACAGACCAATGACCCCCTGAGAGGAACAAGTTCTCCTCATCTCCAACTTAAAAGGGAGACCTTTTATTATTAAACTGTGTCATCCAGTTCTAGTGCCCCCACAAGAGGAAACATTCTTCCAGATACCCACTCTATCAGGTCCCCCAGGATCTTCAGTACTCCAGATGTGGTCTTATCAAGGTCCTGTACAGGTGCAGTAAAATGTAACTTCTTTTATATCCCTGTAAGGGGATTTTCTTGGGGCATCCCTCTGGGGGGGTCTTGAATTCAGCCAATCTCAGCTAACACAAAGACTTGAGAAAGACAGTATGCAGTTAAAGACATTCTTTATTTGACCAACACATATTGGGAGAGAGATAGTCAGAGGATTCCAACTTCTCTCTGATGTTACATCACCTGAGCATAACAGATATACATTTCTGAAGATTCGATCCTCCTACCCAACCTGTCATCCAAGCTGGATGGTCCAATTACATTAATGCACTTTATTTACTTTGGCCAAAAACATTCTACCTTCCAGGAATTCATAGGTCATATGAACCCAGAGGTTCTTCCCCCACCACCCCCCTCCCCCCTCCCCCCCCCCCCCCCCAAACCCTCCCTGCCTAGTAAGCTTATCTACGCAAATCCGGTAGGTTCAAGGATTGCTCCTAACACCTGCAGTCCTGTGAACGAGAAGGGAGTCATCTATCTTGTCTGTTTTCTGTCCCCTTATCAGTGGAGGCTGAATATGTCTATTCGTTGCTGCTAGAAGCTGAATCCTTCTATTCATTTTCAAAAACCTTGGCAACTTGCCCCTGATAGTAGGATATATGCTTTATGCTTCATTGTTCTAAAAGAATGTGGTCTGTCTAATTGAGCTTATTTTCCATTATGCCAAGGGGTAAATTGCTTGTTGGCCAAAGCTCACAAGAAAATACAAAAATACAGTTTAAATCTATCATACTTGTTCAAAAATGATTATATATGTGCTTATACAGACAATACCTCCATACAGTATATAGGTGAGGCACATTGTGATACCTTATATATATATATATATATATATATGGCACACTGTGGTCCCTATTTTAAACTAATCTACTTTGTTTTAATAGTCCTCAAAAAGCAGGGGTTTCCCCTTGCACTGAATGCCAACATTCCATTTGCCTCGTGCACTTGTTGTACTTGCATTCTAATATTTTGTGATTCACGTACCAAGTCCCTCTGTAATTCAGTGTTCCATAATCTCAATTTAAATAATATGCTACCTTTCTATTCTTCCTGCCAAAGTGGGCAATCTCAATTTTGCTACATTATATTCCACCTTCAATTTTTTTGTTCACTCACTTAACCTGTCTACATCCCTTTGTAGACTCTTTACCTCCTTTTGACAAAGTTTGCCTTCAGGTTAAAGGACTTAGCAGCAGAATATAGCTCAGGGGTGTAATGTGTAATAAATTATGTAATAAATTATAAAGTTGTATGTTTTTGTTTCTTAGCCTCAACCAGGTTCCTCTGAAGGCTAAGAAATAGAGATTCACAACATAGTTAATCAAAAAGCCTCAAGATTATCATCTTTCAATGTTCTAACAAATTTGTTCATTGTTTTTCCTATCTTAACATTTGGCTTTTAGTTATTAAGTATTATTTATTCTTTGTTTTTCCACTTGCTTAATATATTCCCATTACAGCTCTATTTTCTGCCAATTTTCTTCCCAATTTTCTACCCTTTTCTTAAGTAAAAGGCCTCTTATTATAGTTCCACAGGACTAACAAATCTCCAATATTTGACCTCAGTGATCATAATCCACGTATGATCTTAAAGTGCACTGACAACCTCAGATTTCCCTGGAAGGGCAAGTTATCTCAAAAATTTGAGCAACAGATAAAGCTAGCCATTTCATGCTGCTACTATGTAGGAGCAACACAAGTGATATTCTCCATCAACAGGATACCGTCATCAATCCAAAAAGACATTCTGGCTACCACACAAATGAGTAATGTAGTATATAAATTTCAATGCCAATGTGATGTCCCAATGACTGGTGGATCGTGTCAAGCAGCTGTTTGCCATAGACAGAGTGTTGACTGTATTCAACCAGCCCATACTTAGAAAACTCAGAACAAAGTCTACAAAATTAGATGTGATTCTGTGATTGACAGCACTTACTAAGCAATCCTGAGTGTGCTAAGAGTTACACTAACAAGCAATTTAAGGTTATTGGTTGAGCTCGCAACGTGGCTCACTTATGCTTGCTAGAAACTACATATATTCATATGCACGGTCCTGTCCTCGGCAAACTAAAATAACCTATTCAGGCATTAAGCCTTTTTTCAAATTAAACAAAAACCTGTTCTCTAGTGCATTCCCGATACAATGTCTTGGCCAAGTACACTTGCCTTTTTTGAATCTAAACAAAAGTTTGGGAGGCCACTGTTCCCTGACGTATTCTGCATGGCAATGCCTTGATCAGAGTCCACTTGCCAACTAACTAGCACCCTTTGCTGATGCAATATAAGTTGTTCCCTTTGAAATTTGGTATTCTTGTTTCTGTCCTGATGAGTGCAAGACAAAAAACTTGAACAGCATTTTTCTTTTTCCAGCAATACTCAAAGTGATCTCCCTTTGATAGCAATAGGGATTCTTACTCTATCTGATTTCTTAATTAACCTAACTCACAAGCACCAAGTCCGATTCTAACACTCCAACTGTTGCCTATTTTAAATAAGATGACACAATACAAACAAGATTTGCACTTGAAATTTTCTGGTCTTCTAGACCCTGCATCCACCTTCCTCCACCTTTATAATAATTTTATTTCTTCCAAATGGTCATATATTCTTTTCCTAGGGCAAATACATAATATGCTACAGAAATATGGTTGATATTTTTGGTGTTGAAAACTATCTTCTTTGGGAACCAAACCATAATTGCAAGATACAACAGACACAAATTCCTGAAGATAGCACTCATAACTGGGAAAAAGTACTTCATTACTTGTTCTTGAGCTGGGTAATTAAAAGTTGCATGAAATTGCAAGTAACATACTTCATTGTAGAGTTTCATTACTCAATGACTGCTTACCTTATTGTGGCCAATTCTAATGTGCGAATTTAATGCTACTCCCATCAGGAAAAGACAGACAGACAGGAAAGAGATAGATAATCTGCCGAACTAGTGCGGTGACAATAATCTTTCCCTCAACGTCAACAAAACGAAGGAGATAGTCATCAACTTCAGGAAGCCTAGTGGAGGACATGCCACTGTCTACATCAACTGGGACGAAGTAGAAATGGTCAAGAGCTTCAAGGTTTTAGGTGTCCAGATCACCAACAAACTGTCCAGGTCCTTCCGTGCCAATGCTATAGTTAAGAAAGCCCACCAACGCCTCTACTTTCTCAGGAGGCTAAGGAAATTCGGCATTTCCGCTACGACTTTCACCAACTTTTACAGATGCACTATAGAAAGCATTCTTTCTAGTTTATCACAGCTTGGTATGGCTCCTGCTCAAGACCACAATAAACTACAAAGGGTCGCGAATGAAGCCCAGTCCATCACTCAAACCAGCTTCCCATCCATTGATACTGTCTATGATTCCAGCTACCTCGGAAAAGCAGCCAGCATAATGAAGGACCCCATGCACCCGGACATACTCTTATCCACCTTCTTCCATCGGGAAAAAGATATAAAGATCTGAGGACACATACCAACAGACTCAAGAACAGCTTCTTCCCTGCTGCCATCAGACTTTTGAATGGACTTACCTCGCATTTGGTTGATCTTTCTCTACACCCTAGTTATGTCTCTAATACTACATTCTGCACTCTCTCCTTTCCATAGCACACAAGAAACAATACTTTTCTCTGTATACCAATACATGTGACAATAATAAATCAAATCAATCATAGATAAGGCCATCTCTGGTCACTTCTTTGTATCACTTTCCACCAACATCCCACTTCCACATCCCAAGTCTACTGCCTTCTTTGTGTCTGCCTTTGGAAAAAATGATCCAATTCACATACCACTGCACTTTCAGAATACTAACTGTCGAGACTTTGGCCCCCTGTTCTTCACAATATTTCTACAGTGACTAATTTGCTAAATGGCACCCTGCATCCTTTTATAATTCCCACTAAAACCATTACTCTCCCTCACTCTGGCTGTTGCTCCACGTACAGTCCTCATCTCCACTTAAGTCCAAGAGATGCAGACTTAAATGGATATGGCAGACAACTGGTCTTGCATTCAGCTGCCAGATCTAGTTGAACCAAATAAAGCACTATTGGATCCTGCTTTCATCTGCCAAAACTGCCTATCAACCTAGGATCAGCTTAGAATTAGAAAACAAAATTCTGACTTCTTTTCTTAATTACAACCTATCTTCTTACAATCTTCTCACCTCCAATGACATGTGTGAGGAGTTCATGAACATCTGTATTAGAAAGATTGAGACCATTAGGTCAGCTGTCTCTGCTGCTTCTCTCTCTTCACAGTAAGAAGATTAACAACACCAGGTTAAAGTCCAACAGGTTTATTTGGTAGCAAATGCCATTAGCTTTCGGAGCGCTTCTCCTTCGTCAGATGTAGTGGATATCTGCTCTCAAACAGGGCATATATCAAACAGAGCAGATATCCACTCCATCTGACGAAGGAGCAGCGCTCCGAAAGCTTATGGCATTTGCTACCAAATAAACCTGTTGGACTTTAACCTGGTGTTGTTAAAACTCTTACTGTGTTTACCCCAGTCCAACGCCGGCATGTCCACATCATGTCTCTCTCTTCACCCAGGCCACATGTTCTCCACAGTTCCCCACTCCCTGGCTCTGATCCCACCTCATTATGTAGTTTCTTTCCTATCTCCCCACTCCCACCCTCAGCCCACTCCAAACTTATGTTGTCCATGAGACCCACCTCCTGCTCCCTAGACCTTAGTTCCACTAAATTACAGATCACACAATTTCCCCTACTTCCCCCCCATGTTAGCTGATACTATTAATGGTTAATATAATAGTATCTGATCTCCCTCTCCTTCAAATGTGCCATCAGGCCCTACTGTTCAAAGAGCAGCACTTAACTGCACCACCCTTGCAAGTTAACCCTTCCCTCACCGCACTAACAAACTCCTTTTATTTCCCAAAGTCCTTGAATATATTGTTGCCTCTCAAATTTCTACCCATTTTCCAGGAACTTCTTCAGGTTTTCACCCTGTCATGGTGCTAAAACAGTTATCAAGATTATAAATGACAACGGTGTGAGCGTGATAAAAATCACACTTTCCCTCCTCATTCTTGACCAGTCTGCAGCCTTTGATCTAGTTGGCCACACAAATCTTCGCCAACACTTCTCCACTGCCCTCCAGCTGGTTAGCACTGCTGCCTCACAGCGCCAGAGACCTGGGTTCAATTCCAGCCTCGGGTCACTATCTGTGTGGAGTTTGCACGTTCGCCCCGTGTCTGCGTGGGTTTCCTCTAGGTGCTCTGGTTTCCTCCCACAGTCCAAAGGTGGCCATGGTAAATTGACCCTAGTGTCAGGGGGTTAGCAGGGTAAAGGTGTGGGGTTACGGGAATGGGGCCTGGGTGGGATTGTGGTCAGTACAGACTTGATGGGCCGAATAGCCTCTTTCTGTACTGTAGGGATTCTATGTATTATGCTCACCTGTTCCATATTATCTAATTATAGATAAGAATCACCCACACTGGCTTCTCTTCTCACTCCTGCACCATTACCTCCGGTGTTCTCCAAGGATCCATCCTGTGCTCTCCCCTCCTATTTCTCATCCACATGCCTACTCTTCAGATTCGACAAGTACGCTGATGCCAACCAACTCTACCTCACCACCACCTGTCAATAAATTATCAGACTAATTGCCTCAAAAACAGAAATGTTGTCTAATTAAAATATGAAAAATCTATTCCCTGGCTTCCAACTCCATCCCTTTTCTGGCAACTGTTTGAAGTTGAATCAAACTGTTTGCAAGCTTACAAGTCATTTGAACTGAAGGCGAGCTTCCATCCACGTATACACATATCAATAAGACTATCTATTTTCGCTCTGTAGCTTCCTATGACACTATTCTGGCCTCAGATCACATGCACTAACCTTTGATTCTTTTCCTTGACCTTTTGAAAGTTCTCCCCTAAACCTCTGTCTCTCTAACTCTTTCCCTCCTAAGATGCTAGTTAAAACCTACCAAATGGGCCATGGTTTTGTTCAGCTGCCCTAATATCTCATGGATTTTGCTTCAGTTTTCTTTATAATGCATCTCTGAAACATCTTTGTGAATTTTAAAGGCACCATATATGAGTCTTATATAAAATTATGCTCGTTTGAATTAACAGAAACCTTGATCTTAATCTAATTAATTAGAATAGAAATATCCAACCTTTACATCTGCAAAAATAAAAATAACTTATTTTCAGCATAATTTTAGTTACTGGTTACGTTATTCTTGCTTTCAAAATCAGAAAGTCAATCTACTCAGCATACTCTAAGTATATCTTAGCAGGTCTGGCAGCATCTGTAAGGAGAGAAAAAAGCTGACGTTTCGAGTCCAGATGACCCTTTGTCAAAGCTAAAAGGCATAGAAAGTGGGAGATATTTATACTGCAGGGTATAAATTTCCACCCCCCCACATCTTCATCTGTCACAGTTTACAGCTTCTCTGCCATTTGGTCATTCACACCCTTTATTCTCTCTATGGACAGTCATTAGCAATCTTTTCCCCTGGTTTCTGTGGCTATGACTCATCTTTTATTTCCCTCACCCTGCAGTATAAATATCTCCCACTTTCTATGCCTTTTAGCTTTGACAAAGGGTCATCAGGACTCGAAATGTCAGCTCTTTTCTCTCCTTACAGATGCTGCAGACCTGCTGAGATTTTCCAGCGTTTTCCCTTTTGGTTTCAGGTTCCAGCATCCGCAGTAATTTGCTTTTACTCTAAGTATATGTTCATTCCACCCTTGGATAGAAATCTGGAGATAACAATAGTCACTGACTGTATCAGTAAAGCAGAGGGGTAGATGAAAGAGTTGAAGCTCAGCTTTTTAAGGATGAGATGGTGACACAATTTTTAAAAATGGGGTGGTGGGGGGAGACATTGACTGAGGAGGAAGTCAATATTGGCAAGCACTGGGTCAAGGGAAGATTGGTGAATGACGAGCAGTTTAATCGGAGGTCAATAAAGTTGGTTGTGGGTATTGTGATAGACAAGTCTGGTGAAGGCTAGCAAGAGGGAGAGAAGGAAGGTTGCAATGATTTTATTCTCACAGAATGGCTGATAATGCAAACTTACTACTGTTACCCAAATCCCCACAAGAAACCAAGGGCAGGATTCTCCAATCCCATCCATACCCACTAAACTGCCAGTGAGAGTGGAGAATTTGGCACTTGGCCAAAACTCCATTCACTGCAGCGTCACCAGAGAATCCCAGCAGCAAAGTCGGAGGTTTCCGATGAAAGAAAAATATCCACAGTTACCTTTTCACAGAAGTTAATACCGAGATCATAGGAAGGTTCACATCTGCATGGGTGGTCAAATTTTCATCCGGGAAAACTCAACCAGCACACATTCATGGCTCATGAACTTCACACCAGTTTATACACTGATTAGGTTCATAGTGCATTTTGTTGGCCGTAATGGGGTGTGTAAGGAATTTGGGTGCAGAAAAGGGCCAGTTAGAAGGCCGACTCAGTTCTCCAACACAGCAACCCAACTCTCAACATTGTTTAAAGGTTCCCTAAACCTCACTCCTTTACCCCTTACACACCCCATGTCCCCAGGCCGTTTCATTTTCCTCAATACCATCCATGCTCCTTCAGATTTGCCCATGCCACCTCACATATCACCTCAATGCACACCTCCACTACGCATCTTCCATAGCCACTCACCCAGTATATACTATGTACAGTTCTCAGGAGCCATGCATTAACAATGGAAATTATTTCAAAATCATTGGAAAACCATCAAATAACTAACACTCTAAACAAAACTGAATGCAAACTCACTATTCTTGGTACCAGACCGAAAATCCCAAGAGGGGATACAAGTTGTAATCTTTCAAGTTGCTAAGAGGTACGTAAACAAAAAAAATCATATGAAAGATATATTCTCTTATTATAGGCTGGTAAATGTTTCAATAGCTCTTGGTTCAATGAGACTTCTACTGAGCTGGTACTTTTGAAACCCAGCCAAACATTCATAATGAGACAGCTGTCATAACAAAAGTTTCCAGCTCCACTGATAGAAGAGATGTCCATTTCCACTTCGAAGCAGAGTGCTGTCAATCAATGGAGGGGAAGCAGATGCATACCTTTCTCCCTATCTTCAAAAGCAGTTTTTTTTTAAAGCAGCTAAATCTGCCAGTTCAATTAAATCAGAGCACAAAAATGATAAATCGAGAATTTTTTTTACACGTTTGAATGCATTATGGTATTTGTTCCATCAGAAAAGTGATGCAATGCATGTGAACAATTACACAATATTTGTTTTATTTAAACATAAGATTCTGAGGAGACTTGACAGGGTAGATACCAGGAGGATGTTTCCACTTGTAGGGAAGACTAGAACTAGGGGACATACTGAGGTCCCTCCTTTAAGACTGAGGTGAGGAGATTTTTTTTCCTCGAGAGGGTCGTTAGTATATGGGATTCTCTTCTCCAGAGAACAATGGAGGCTGGGTCATTGAATTTATTCAAGGCGCAATTAGACAGATTGTCCTGTGTCTCTCTGTCAATGTCAGGATCTACTTAATTTTGCAGGACAGATCCTTACGAATCATTGCATTAAAACACACCTATATTACAAAACAACACATTTGAAGGCATCAAAATATATTACACTTACCTTTCAGAATGATCCTGACTCTTCAGCAGACTTTCCACTTTTTTCACGAATGCTCAAATCTGGCTTGTGGCTCCCATTTAAAATGGGGAAACCCAATCTCAGTGGGGAAGGCAGGTTTGCATTTCTGCATACTACACATTCCCAACTCACAAAAAGAGCAGAAGGAAATGGTGTGACATGGCGAATGTGGAAGAAAATCTAATTTCCTCAACAACAAAAAAATCACGTCTGGCCATTCGCACATCAAAATGCACCTCTGCACTCAGATGGAAATTCAGCCCTTTGTTTCCAATGTTTTTGTGTGTTAAAATTCTCATTCACTTCAGGCTGTGAGACTATGCATTCTCCTCCCTCCCTCCAGGAAATCTTTTTTAACACAGGAATTGTTAAACTGCTGTGAAGTCTATAAAAGGGCAGTTTTTCACAATACTGAGTATCTACCTATCTATCCTGAAGGATGCTAGATGGTTTCTCATTGCTAACAGGACTTTGTTCTGTCTTTTTGGACTGACCATTTAAGTAAGGAGCAGAAGAACATTTTAATATTTTCAGAAAACATTGAATGATGTTAATCCCCGCTTCCTCCACCCAGCCTGTCCACATATATAAATTAATATTTATATACTTAATTCCTCAGTCCTGATTTGCCTCGCTGCCCTACTTAAATGCTTTCAGCCAAAGCCTATCAATCCACACAGAGCTAAATTATAGTTGAGTTTTTCCTCCCCAATAATCTTGCACACTGTTCATATTGGGTGACAAAGGAATTCAACTCAGTTTTGAATATACAAATTGTATATGAAAAATCAAACAATTATTCTTTTCGATTCATTGCATTAAACCAATGTGGCATGATTCAAAGTGTCACTTACTCTATTTCAAAGGAACAAATACAGAAGAAAAAGTTTTCTAGAGTCTTTTCCATGTATTAATACATCTGGGAATGTGAAAATTGCTTGGTAGTCATTTTCATAGCAAATTCACACACTTCTTTTTAATGACAACTGAGAGGACATTATAAATATATTTTAATCATGCCACAATAGCATTCATGAAAATATCATCATTGCTTCATTGACAGATGAAATATCAAAGCAGAAATTCCCCAAAAAAGATTTTTTTCTGGCCATTACCTACCTACAAAAGTATAGTATGCCAACAGGTGAAGTTAATGGAGTTATAGATTTGGAAAGTTATACATGCAGACGGGCATATAAAATAGAAATTCTTAATTCCATGAGACTGATGACAAAATCATGGAAATGTATGTAACATACGTATGGAAAATATTTCAAATTAATATAAGCAAATTATTGCAACAATTAATGTCTAGTCCAGTTCATTTGTTAATGTCCTCAATAATATCTTTCCAAAGATATCACATAATTTACTGCTGTGTTTAAAACATTAGCCATGCTAAATTCTCCCTCAGTGTATCTGAACAGGTACTGAAGTGTGGCGATTAGGGTATTTTCATAATAACTTTATTGCAGTGTTAATGTAAGCCCACTTGTGACACTAATAAATAAAAGCTAATAAACAGAAAAATAGTCTTGGTCGGTCTATCCTTTAATACTAAATGATTTGCTGAAACTTTTGGGGAAATGTCCATTCTTCAAATGCCTTGTGCCTCTTTTTCAGGTAAAGCAGACACCATTGATGTTTTCTAATGAGGCTACAACAGAATTCTGTTTCTGGGAACCACTGCAGAGTTACTATTTTCGACTGCAGAGGCAGTGGTTGATGTGTTGTTTAGGTTTTCCAAAGTCCAGTTAAAAATACAGATTGCCGAAACACAGCTTAATTATATGGTTTAGCTCCTACATGTAGTACAATATGGATAAAAAGAAAATAAATCCTACACGATTATAATGCTGGCCACAAGGGAAAATAAATATTAGAACATAAGAAAATGAATACAATGAAACAAGACGTACAAAATTTCCATTACACCAAAACTGCTAGAGTAGATCCAGAAGAATGTCCAATGTGCTACTGATACTACCCTGCAATTCCAGTCCCAGGGGAGCATAGGAGACACTTCAATGTGCTCAAAGTATGTTGACTTAAGCAATGCCTTCAGGCTAGGAAAGGCAATCCAATACGTGTTGATATCCGAAATTACTGCTGTTGTAGAGGATAGATCATCAATATAACTGACACATAGAAAAGCCTTTGCCTTTTTCATTGCTACTACCTTTCATTTGCAGTTACCACACCAATTTGTACCATAAGCATTATTTCCTTCCACGTGATATTTAAAGCTGTCTTTAAAGTTACTTTTTATGGTAATCTTTGACTGTCTATCAAGTGAAAGCAATGCTACAAACACAGGCCTGTTTTAAAATGATACAAAATTTTCCTGGATTGTTTTCAGTTGTAAGTGAAAGCTTGGGAATTCCATTTAGTGCTGGAATGCTTACACATAAACCAGATGGGGTGATGATAAATGACCACCAATACCCTAGAAAATTTCAGTCTCGAAACTCACAGATCTGCTTTGACCACTCAAGACCTGTCAATTTTACAAACCAGAAGTTTGGCTCTTTCAACAACTACGAACTGTTTCAATATTTCCTATAGATTTAATACCCAAGAAGAAAGCTCAGACAGAGCAAACACTGAAGCCCTTGCAGCAGTAAAATCTCTGCAACGTACATCACTGTTTAACACGAAAACTATGGCGTGTAACATGTCAAGAAAGATATTGCAGCCAATAAAACATATATCAGTTAGCAACACCATACATGGAGAAACATCAGTTTCCGTCCTGTAGCTACAGTCCTGTAGCTTGTATTATATATTTTTTTCGTGGAGAAATAATATTTACATAGAATGTTGATAATAGTTTGTAACTTAATATTAAAATTTTAAAAATATTGTACTTGACTGGATTGTCTAATCATATATGAATTAACCCTCGAAACAGAGAACGCAGATTCTGCAGATTTAGGAAAACTCTTGCCGCATACTTTAAAAAAGTGAGATCTGATACAATGTCGACATTTATTAAATAAAAGTGCTATTTTGATATTCAGTATTTTAAAATCGATACATTCTGTCTCGTGTTGCAACAGAACAAATCAGAAAAATACCTCATTTAAAGCGATGCCCCGACCCAGGGATAATTAAAATTCAAAAAGAAACTTGTACACGAAAACCAAAATAAAATATTTCTAACGTTACATTCTCTTGTATCGAATTCAGTGTAATTTTCGCTCGTTGTACATTAATGTAGCTAATTAAAATCATCCTGCTTAACAGATTGTGTACATCTTTCAAAGTACTTCCGAAGTAAACAGCAACTGGTAGATATACACAATACATTCAAGAAAACAAAACATGCACGTGTTTCAGTGAGAATAACACGACTTCGAAGATTGAATGATTTGTACTGAAGGGTCAATGCGATTTGGTGTATCTCAAACTCGCTGAAATTATCTAAATACTTCATTGCACGAATACGATTTCCCCCTCTTTTAAAAAAAATGCAGAATAACCTTAGTCTGGTTAACTTAAATAAAAGTGACAATGTTGAATATTTACTTCAAAACAAATCAAGTAATAATTGGGTACGAGCAATTTAAAGATTGTCAGCATTTTCTGTCCTTTACAATGTCTTGGGTTAAAAAATCAATCGCTTACCTAACTGACAGGACACACCGTGGAGGGACAGCAGCAGAGTCCAGAAAAGGTAACACGCCTTGAGTGCCATTGCCAATACAAAATCGATTTTGTTTGTTGTTTTGCCACGGGACGGTTCGCGCACAAAGTTTTTTTCTATGTTCTCTCTTTGCCCCTGGTTCAGGGGGGAGAGAGGGGGGTTGAGCGATGTGACATGAGTGCCTCTTGCAGAGTGTGGGGATGGTGGGGATGGGGGCACCAGCGCGGTGTCCGGCTCTGGCTGCGCTGCAGAGTGCTCCGGGAATCCCGGGCGCCGCTGGACACACAGGAGGAGCTCGAGCTGGAGGCGGAGCGCTCTCTGGACAAGGGAGCAGGAGCAGCAGCAGCAGCGCGCGGGCGGGCGCGCCGCTCCGGACTCGGCGCGCGGCAGCGGGCGACACGCGCGCGGAGATCAAGCTGGAGCGGGCGCGCCCACGAGACAGGTGAGCGCGTGCCCGAGTGCGGATTCTGTCCCCACGCGCGCGCGACAACTTTCATCCTCTTATGGCTTTGCCCTCCTGCTGGGGTCTATGCATCTGCTTTAAATACAATCCTATTTTAATATATATATACATTTCTATACACTTTTCCCTTTTTTACGTTTCAGATTCAGAGTGTGCTGTCCCACTTGATTTGTCTCTGGCTTTGTGCTCGTTTAGTTTTGTGTGTGTGGATTATTATTATCAGGTTGAAACTCCAGTCTCTTTATGAAATTGTTCTCCCACTTTCTGCAGAGCATCGTCTCCAGAGCACAGCGCCACAGTTTGGACATTGCAAACAGTGATGGAAAGACTGAATTAATCCGGAGGAGATTTTTTTTCCTTTTAGCATAGACAACTCCAGACACATTTTGACGGAATTGCTCTGTTCTCACTAGCCGCAAGTGAATGCTTTCAAAGGGAATGTGTGCCTTTATGTGGCCACGCACTGATTTGAATCATTTTGAGTGAAACTCCGCCGTTTTGGGTTTTTTTTAAAAAAGAGACCTATTTTGATGCATCTCATTCAGAAAAAAACAGTTTTGCAAGTTTATTGTCTGTCTCTTTTTGAGCTTTAGTCTTAGTCTTATTCCACGGAATCTCAATCAAGGTCATCAACTTCCTCTGTGCTTTCTGTCCTGTCTTCTGACAAGCTCGCGTCCTTTAATCTTCTTTCACCCGCACACATTGCTGCAGTTTTCCTCCAGCTCCGTCCCAATCTTCATCAAATGTAATCACGCCATTTAAGTCCCAACAGCATACCAGTTTCTGATCATCCAATTTCGCTGTCATCATAAAGGCTTAATTTCTTTAAAAATCCCAAACGACTGCCCCAGAGTTAACCTTTTATCGCTCTTCAGTGTACTTGAATGTCCCTTTGCTATCCGACAGTGCACTCAGCTTTCTCAATGATTCCTGCTCTCGTATATCTAAGCCATTTCCTACCATCCCCCAATACTAATACTTCTTAAAGTTGTAAAGGAAGTCCTGGTATGACTCCAATCGTTACTCAGTGTGCCTTATTATAGCAGAGTAACTGCAGATCAGTCAGCCGAACTTCAGTGATAGATTATCAGAAAAAGCTCTTGAGGAGAAAGTATGAATTGTCATTTAGAAAAGTATGGAACAATCACACTAAGGCAAGGTCATGTCTGACTAAAAGCAGCATGCTATGGATGCTGGAAATCTGAACTAAAACCAGAAAATGCTGAAAAAACTCAGCAGATCTGGCAACATCTGTAGAGAGAGAGAAACAGAGTTAATGTTTCGAGTCTGTATGGCTCTTAGTCAGAGTCCTGCTGCCGGACCTGCTGAGTTTTTCAAGCCTTTTGTGCTTTTACGTCATGACTGACTAAATTGATAGGATTTTTTAGGAGGTAACAAAGAGAGTCAATTAACACTTTTGATGTAGGCTACTTGGATTTAAGCAGGGCATTTGACAAGGTTCACGACAAATATCAGTGATTTAGACTTAACTTCCAGGGAGGTGGATGTTTAAGAAGGTTACAAGTGAAACACAAATTAGTCATGTAGTTGATAATGAGGAAGAAAGCCGTACACAAGAGGAACATATCAATCATAGAATCATAGAAACCCTACAGTGCAGAAGGAGGCCATTCGGCCCATCGAGTCTGCACCGACCACAATCCCACCCAGGCCCTACCCCCACATATTTTACCCGCTAATCCCTCTAACCTACGCAACCCAGGACTCTAAGGGGCAATTTTTTTTAACCTGGCCAATCAACCTAACCCGCACATCAATGGACTGGACAGGTACACAGTTAAATAACAGTGAGAATTCAATTTGGAGCAGTGTGAGATACTGCATCTGGGAAGGGCAAACAAGACAAATGAATATAAAATAAATGGGATGAGCGGTCTAGAGGAACAAATAAACCCTGGAGTGTAAGTGCACTGATCCCCGAAGGTAACCAAGGACAGGTAGATGAAATGATACATAAAGCATATGGGACACCTTCCTTACTTCACACAGAGGGTGGTGAGTGTCTGGAACAGGCTGCCAGAGGCAGTAGTAGAGGCGGGTACAATCTTGTCTTTTAAAAAGTGTTTAGACAGTTACATGGGTAAGATGGGTATAGAGGGATATGGGCCAAACACAGGCAATTGGGACTAGTTTATGCGTTAAAAAAGGCATGGACAAGTTGGGCCAAAGGGCCTGTCTCCATGCTGTAAACCTCTATGACTTGGAAAGGGATAGGGTATAAGAGCAGGGAAGTTATACCAGAACTATATTGAACATAGTTAGATCACAGATAGAGCATTGCATACCATTCTGGTCACCACATTACTAGAAGAGTGTAATAGAGAGAGTCCAATAGAGATTTACAAGCATACTGCCAAAAAAATGAGAATTTCAGCTGCAAGGATAGATTGGATAGGCTGGGGTTAACAGAAGTGACCAAGGAGCGATTTTATTGAAATGTTTGCAAAGGTGTGGTGCCTAGAAAGAGTGGATAGGTAGGAACTACTTTCACTGAGAGAGGTCAAGAACCAGGAGGCATAGATGTAAAATAATTGGTAGAAAGATTAAAGGGGAGTTGAAGAGAGTTTTTCACCAAAAGAGCATTGGACCTGGAACTTTATGTCTGAAACATATTTATACTTGGAGATGTACTTGAAGTGATGTAATCTTACTGGTCTGTTGACCATGAGTCAGACATTTGGATTAGACCAGATAGCTCTTTTTTCATCCTGCATAGTTATCATGGACCAAATGATCTCCTTCTATGCTGTCGGTTTTTTTCTTTATTCTGTTCATCCTTTTACTGCTTTCAACATTGCAAATCACTCTATTCTCCTTCCAGCTTCTCCTTAATTTACTTGTCTGCAATATTCTCTAAACAGTGAAGAGGCTTCTAGTCCCACCTAAGTCTATGCTTGGCTCCCTCTCATCCAATGGGTGAAATTTTATGACTGAATGGTGCCTGTTTTCGCATCCATTCCCATTTTACCAAGAAAAGAATTTGGTGTGATTGGTAGCCCGCCCACAACAGGCAAAACATCAATTTGCATATCTTTGCATTCATCACAATATAATTAGTGAGCTTCACCCCCAATCGTCCCAGCTCACCTACCTTCATGACCTCGTTCATGGCAGCCGGATTGGTCAGGAAAACACCGCAAGTATCAAAGTCGGATTCAGGTGCTTGAGCAGTGAGGGTGAGCGAGGAGTCAAATCTCAATATTCAAACTGCTCTATGCTGCTCAGAGGGGGTTGTTTCATGGCGGCCATGTTGCATTTCAGGTTGGTTGGGGGGAGGGGGCTGTTGTTGCTCATGGGGTCCAACCTCAGACTCTCAGCACAGAGCCAGGTCAGAGTGCTGACCTCAGGTCTTAGTGCTGACTCTGGGTCCTAATGATGGCAACAGCAAGCACTGTTGCAGGCAGGGGATGGGCTGGAAACTCTATGAAATAGCAGTGCTGTGGCCTCAGGGCTAATGTCTGTGGCCACTACTGCATGGGTTCTGTGTGTGTGTGTGAGAGTGAGTTGGGGTTGGGGGGGGGAGGGGCTGTGTTGCCATTCTGGGATCTGTGGGAGGGATATGGGGTGTATGTGTTGCTGGGAGTCAGTGGGGGGAGGGGGGGGGCTTATGGGGAGCATGTGTTGCTGGGGGTCTGTGGGTGGCTATGGGGAGTGTGTGTTGTCGGGGGTCGTGGGGATGTATGGGAAGTGTGTGTTGCTGGGCTGGAGGTGAGCAGACTTCTTCTCTCCATCTGCCTCTCCCCTTTCCCAAAATCTCCCCACCCCTGCCCTTCAGATTGACAAGATGGCTTTTGCAATGCAACCATTGATCTTGCTGTTTTTTTGGTTGCTGCTGTAGCTGAGGAGGTGAAGCAGGAGGATGAATTGAAAGCAGAGGAGCTAAGGGAAGGAGGAAGTGGAGACCCCGGCAGCTCCGCACGCAAGTGTCCTTCGAGCAACTGTCGAACATCGCATGCTGCCAATGGCTCTGGCTCCGATACAGTGTAACACCTGTGCCATTTGTTGCAGGACCTTGCACCTTGGGGCATTGGGGGGGGGGGCGGGAGGGAGGGGGAGGGCTGTGAAAGTGATGGCCGCCTTAAACTTTTACGCCACCTGGTCCTTCCAGACTGCCAGTACAGACCTTTGTGGTATTTCCCAGCCATCCATCCACAAATGTGTTAAGGAGGTCATGATTGCCCTGTATGCCGAGGCTGGCCAGTATAATAAATTTGACCTGGTCAAGGCCCAGCAGGATTCATGACCATCATGGGGATGCTAAATGTGTAGGGGGCTATAGACTGCATCCACGTTGCCCTCCAGTGAAGAATCCAAGAAGATTCATGATCAGAAAGGGCTTCCATTCAATGAATGTGGAATTGGTGTGTGATCATCAGCTGAATATCATGCACGTCTGCGCCAGACACCCCGGCAGCGTGCATGACAGCTTCATATTGAGGAGTTCTGATGTCTTGGAGGTCTTCGAGGAGCCCAGGGTGCAAGAATGGCTCATGGGGGATATGGGGTACCTGCTTTGGACTTGACTGATGACGCCTGAGTGGAGGCCTGAGACTAATGCGGAGACCTGATATAATGAGGCCCACGTTGCCATCCTTTCAATAGTGGAGTGATGCATAGGGCTCCTCAAGATGCAGTTCAGGTCCCTGCACCGCTTTGGAGAGGTCCTCCAATACATCCCCCTGATATTGTTCTGCATTATGGTAGCGTGCTGTGCCTTATACATAGAAACATAGAAGATAGGAACAGGAGAAGACCATTTGGCCCTTTGAGCCCACTCTGCCATTCATCACGATCATGGCTGATTGTCAAATTCTGTAGCCTAATCCTGCTTTCTCCCCATAACCTTTGCTCCCATTCGCCCCAAGTGCTACATCTAGCTGCCTCTTGAAAACATTCAATGTTTTGGCATCAACTACTTCCTGTGGTAACGAATTCCACAGGTTCACCACTCTTTGAGTGAAGAAATGTCTCTTCATCTCTGTCCTGAATGGTCTACCCCGAATCCTCAGACTATGACCCCTGGTTCGGGGCTCCCCCACCATCAGGAACATCCTCCCTGCATCTACCCTGTGGAGTTCTGATGGAATTTTATAAGTATCTATGAGGTCCTCCCTCATTCGTCTCACCTCCACTGAAAACAATCCTAACCTAGTCAATCTCTCCTCATACATCAGTCCCGCCATTCCCAGAATCAGCCTGGTAAACCTTCGCGACACACCCTCGAGAGCAAGAACATCCTTTCACAGAAAAGGAGACCAAAACTGCACACAATATTCTAGGTGTGGCCTCACCAAGGCTCGGTATAATTGCAACAACACACCCTTTCGCAATGAAGGCC
Organism: Mustelus asterias; assembly: GCF_964213995.1. Lineage (NCBI taxonomy): Eukaryota > Metazoa > Chordata > Chondrichthyes > Carcharhiniformes > Triakidae > Mustelus > Mustelus asterias. The sequence continues at coordinate 85,671,746 of NC_135802.1, forward strand.
AACATACCATTTGCCTTCTTTACCGCCTGCTGCACCTACAAGCTTACCTTCAGCAACTGGTGCACAAGGACACCCAGGTCCTGCTGCACACTCCCCTCTCCCAATGTACAGCCATTCAGATAGTAATCTGCCTTCTTGTTTTTGCTTCCAAAATGAATAACCTCTCATTTATCAAATTATACTGCATCTGCCATTGATTTGCCCACTCACCCAACCTGTCCAGATCATGCTGAAGGATCTCTACATCCTCGTCACAGTTCACCCTCCCATGCAAATTGGTATCATCTGCAAACTTTGAGATGTTACATTTTATTCCCTCATCCAAATCATTAATATATATTGTGAATAGCGGGGGTCCCAGCACCGATCCCTGTGGCACCCCACTAATTACTGCCTGCCAATTTGAAAAGCACCCATTAATTCCTACTCTTTGTTTCCTCCCTGCCAACCAGTTTTCTATCCATCTCAATACACTTCCTCCAATCCCATGCACTTCGATCTTACATGATAATCTTTTAACGTGGGACTTTGTCAAATGCTTTCTGAAAGTCCAAACATACCACATCAACTGGCTCCCCTTGTCAACTCTACTAGTTACATCTTCAAAGAATTCCAACAGATGTCAAGCATGATTTCCCCTTCAAAAATCCATGCTGACTCTGTCTGATCCTGCCACTGCTTTCTAAATGCTCCACTATAAAGTCCTTGATAATAGATTTGAGAATTTTCCCGATTACCGATGTTAGGCTTACTGGTCTGTAATTCCCTGTTTCCTCTCTACTTCCCTTTTTGAATATTGGAGTGACATTAGCTACCCTCCAGGGACTGTTCCAGAATCCTGAAAAATGACCACCAACGCGTCCACTATTTCTAGAGCAACTTTCCTTAAGTACTCTGGGACGTAAATTATCAGGCCCTGGGGATTTATCCGCCTTCAATCCCATCAATTTTACCAACACCATTTCTCTACTAATATTGATCTCCCTCAGTTTTTCCCTCTCACTAAATCTTGCATTCTCCAACATTTCTGGTATCTGATTTGCATCCTCTTTTGTGAAGACAGAACCAAAGTATGTATTCAGTTGCTCAGCCATTTCTTTGTCCCCTATTATACATTCTCCCATTTCTGTCTGGAGGGACCTACATTTGTCTTCATCAATCTCTTTCTCTTCACGTATCTATAGAAACTCAGTGTGAGTCTTTATGTTCCCTGCAAGCTTACTTTCGTACTGTATTTTCCCCTTAATCAATCCCTTGATCCTTTGCTGAATTCTAAACTTCTCCCAATCCTCAGACCTATTATTTTTCTTGGCCAATCTGTATGCTTCTTCCTTAGATCAGACACTATCTCTAATTTCCTTTGTAAGCCATGGATTGGTCCTCTTACCCATTTTGCTTTTGCCAGACAGGAATAAATAGTTGCTGCAGTTCCCCCATGCATTCCTTGAATGTTTGCCATTGCCTATCCACTGTCATCCCTTTGAGTAACTCTCCCCAATCTATCGAGGCCAAGTCACACTTCATTTATTCATAGTTTCCTTTATTAAGATTCAGCACCCAAGTCTCCAAATCAATGACTTCACTCTCCTTGATAAAAAATTCTATCATGTTATGGTTGCCCATCCTCAAGGGGTCATGCACAGTTAGATTGGCAATGATTCCCTTCTCATGACACAGTACCCAGTCTAAGATGGCCCGCTCTCTAGTTGGTTCCTCACATATTGGTCAAGAAAACCATCCCATCCATATACATTCCAGGAATTCCTCCTCTACACAACCTGGCGCAGCACTGAGGAGACCTTTTTGAGGAGGAGGAGGACATGGAGGCTGACCAGCCAGGAGTCGCTGGGTAGGAGGCCGCCCAGAAGGAGGAGGAGGACAACGATGATGAGCAGCACCACCTAGGCGCTGGAGGGCTGGCGGTAGCAAGGATGTGTTGATACACATGGGTTCCATTAACCACCCCCCACCTCCCCCCTGCCACTTTGGAGTCCTACAATCTCCTGCAACATTGTAACACCAGAGTGGTGGTCCTGGGTACGCTGTGTTGATGAATTTCTGTGGCAGGCAGGAGGGTGATGATGATTCACTATGCGCCATTGTGATAATGCCCGGATGCAAACTAGTCTGACTCCTCCCACCTGAGCTCTGCATGCACTTTGGCACCTGGGCCCACGTCTCAGTGGTGGGTAAGGGAGCACTAAACCTCCATGCAGGGCCCCGGGGCAGGTGGAGTGGGGGGTGGGAGGGGGGGGAGGGAATCTCTCATGGGTTCTGGGATGCCATGGCAGGTGCTGTAAGTTGCTGCCAATGAATGCCACCTGCTGTAGCCAGTGAATTATTTGATTTTCTCAGTAGCAGTGCATTGTGGAGCCTCCCCCACTGACATCAATGTGCAGGGTCACTCCAGCGACCGTTGGGGTAAGTACATCCCTGTTAGAGGCTTATTCGAGACAAGTTAGTCACAGGTGTGGGGTGAAATAACATTCATTGTTGAAAATAATAGTGCTTTCAAAATAAATGATAATAAAAAACATGTGAACGTGTATTCTTTAAAATTCCTAAATATTCTATTTACCTAGTGTTGCCCTTCACCCATGCCATCTTAGTGCCACTACAACTTCTTCATCTTATATGGCCCACCACTTCATTTCGGTGGATGTACATCGGATGTGGAAGTGGCCAGTTACCAACTGTGCCTTGTGGGCTGTGATGCCCTTGGTTATCGTCCTCTGGAGGGCCAGGACCTTGAGTGCCCTGGCCTGTTTCCAGGAGTCAGGGACTTATCCATGACACCCTCTTCATCCTGCTTCCCCTGAGATGCCCCGGTGTCAGGATGGGGGAGTTAGAAGGTGTAGCCACAGCCACAGTCTCCTGGGTGGAAGGCCCGAGCCCTTCCTCCTCCCTCGGGGTTCCTGCAGGCCCCTGGGTCACTCCATGGGATGACGATGCTTCTGCAGTGAGCTCCAGAAGCTCTGGCGTCACTTGGCCCTGCCAGTCCTGGAGGATCACCTACGTTCTTGCCATGTTGGTCGAGCACTTTGCAATGGCCCTCTGAGTCAGGGGGCCACCTGTCAATGGAAGCAGCAAGTGCCCTCTGGGACTGGGCCACACTCTGCAGCCCCTCTGCCATGACCCTCTGTGACTGGGCCACATTCTCAAAAGCTGCTGCCGTAGCCCACTGTGTCTCAGCGCTGTCCCGCTAGTTCTCCTGCAAGTTCTTGAGTCTCTCAGTATAGGCCGTAGAATCTCAAGAAGCCTGTTGAGGCCCTCAGCTGTGGCCTACTGTGACTTGGCCGTGGCCCTCTGGGACTCCGCCGTGGCCTGCTGTGACTCGGCCATCGCGTGGACCTTGCCACTAATGGTGAGGATTTCCTGCCCTAGGCTTTCCCCCGAGGATGCCACCCTTGCAGTTTTGACCTGGGAACTACACAAGACAGGAAATAGTTGGTCCACCCAAAACCTTTGGGACTCCTCCTAACAGCCTCACAATCGGTCCAGTGTTGCTGTTAGCATTCCCTGGCTCTGTTGCTGCATCTTCAGCAGCTGAGGGTATTCTTCTCCTATGGGGACAGAAGGAACCATGTCAAATCTGATGGCATGAGTCCTGCAGGGTTCCGGGGGTGGCCCTCACAGGGCAAGGGTTGTGATACTCTTGTGTGGGAAATCTCCGTTGACCTCGGGCGGGAATTTCTGGTCTTGCTCAAATGGGGTCGTAAAATCCCACCCTATATGGAGTCAGGTATTCAGATTTGGGTCAAATAGGATGTTGAGCTTAGAAGCAATTTACTTTAACCTGAGACAGTGGTGACGAAGGGGGATGGAATTAATGGTTTGTTAGGGAAGACAAAGACGTAGAATTCAGTCTTCCTAACATTTAGTTGGTGAGGATAATGTCTTATCAAAGACTGGATGTTGGCAAGTAGCTTTTGCTGCGTAGAGGCAATGGAAGCTTAAAATGTGTAGTGGAGATATTGAGCCTCAATGCCATCAGCATCCATTCGGAACCTGACCTCATGTCTTTTGATGATGTTGCTGAAGAATAGATGAGGAAAAGGAAGAGGAAAACAGGAATTACTTGGGAATTCCAACGGTAACAGTGCAGCAATTAGAAGGGAGACCATTGCTAGCAATGTTTTGACTGTAGTTCAATAGGTAAAAATTGAATCAAATGAGTGTGCAATCCCACTGAGCTAAAGAATGGAGTAGAGGAGTTGGAGGAGGGTGATGTGATTGACCATGTCAAATGTTTCAGAAAGATTGAGAAGGATAAGGAAGAATAATGCACCATTATAGTTTTAGAGGATATATTTTGCAACTCTGATTAGGGTTTTTTCAGTGTTGTGTTCATGTGTAAAACTAGTTCAAAGAGATTTAGGCATAAAGCTATGCCAAATATTGACATATATTTGAAAGGTGGCAACATATTCAAAAACTTTGTAGCAGAAAGAGAAATTGGAGCTGCAGTGCCGGTTTACAAGGTGAAAGGGATTGTAGATCACACCCACACAAAATAAATTACACTGGGAACTTATGTTCTTCTCTTCTAAAAAAAACTATACATAGGATTGATCTCTCTTTATGCCATTTTTTGATCTGTGACAAAGCATAAAATTCATATTAAAGTCAGAAAAATCATCATGGTTTATGCCTTTTGCATTTTCTCAACCAAACCTTTATGTTTAAGGAGTGTGAAGAGCTTCTGGATAATGATTAGATTAGGGAGAGAATTATAGTTTTTTGTATCTGTGGCAATTCAGCATCTTGCTTGGATTAGGAAAGAGACAGCTGTCATGATATTTAGCGATTGTTGGGAATTAGGAGAACGCTGCCACATTCTTAATCTCCGAGTATTGGACAGGTTTCTTTGCAATGCATAAATAAAAATGGTAGCATTATTTCATAAATCTGAGAAACTGATTGGCCACAGTAAATCAAAGTGATTGTTTCATTGCCAATTCTAAGATCCATCATCTTGATAAGCAAAGTTCAGTATCTTCATTATTCCAATTCTCTATTGTGTTATGATCTTTGCAGGGACTGATAACTTTTAAAAATATATTTGAATTTCCAGTGGTTGAGTGGAAGGATCACACAACGAGATTTCAAGTTTTAAGACTTTTACTGTAACACACAAACTAAAAGCAACATTGACCAAACAATACTTAGTACACAATTTGTACTTTAAACCACTGTAAGTTCCTCTATGTGACTTTTAACACAACTGGCAATACCCACTCCATAGGAGTGCTTTACTCTGTCACTTAAGTGGACACTTTATTCCCTTGGAACCAGTCCAAAGCAATTTTCCACTCCTGCTTCCTTTTCCCTTTCCCATCCAGGTAACCTCTAATTCCAGAACTAACTTTTACTCTGATGGTTACACTGGGAAATCTTTTTCTCTAACCCATGCTATGATCTATGTTTGTGAATTTTCTAGCCTCCTTTAAATCCTCATAAACATGGTCTCTTCAATATGAGTGCAAGCTCCCACCACATGTTCTGCATGGTGAACAATAGGATCAGCATTTTCCCTGCTTCAATACAGCACCAGCTGCCTCTATATCCTGCCCTCGCTCTCATATTCTTGCAGCCTCTCTTCAGTCTATGAGGTTCAGTAATATCTTAAGAAACCTTGTAACTCATTATTGTGGCTTGCAATGAACTCTTCACTTTCCAAAGCCCATCTCCATTGCGACAAGAATCATATAAGCTGGACATCCGGATAGAATTGTTAATTAGCTATCCTATAGTCCCCCAATTCCATTCTAGCTTGGAATTAATTAGACAGTATAAAGCATAAGCATTTATAAAACCTAACATTCCCAAAATCTCCCCATGAGACTTGGAGACTAGCAATCTACCCACAGTCAGCACAGATGCTTTTGGCATTGTCTACAGGTGTGAACATCTTGCATCTTCTCAGCAAGCTTCTTGACATTGGCCCTGACTTTCCACAAAGCGATTAAGCTGCCTAGGCTTGTTGTCGGGCAAAATTCAGAGCAGGCCATATGAGCCACTTAAAACCTCCATTTTACTTTAAATTAAAGACACAGCCCCCAAAAAATAACAATTCAATAAACATTACAGTTGTAACAATTTTGTATCCTTCACATTGCACTGGATTAGTGTCACCATTCAAAAGTATCATAATACATAGTTTATTCAGCTTTTAGGATCATAGCAATTAACCAGCCTTCAGCTCCTGTACATTCACAAAATGTCGACATAAAGTTACAGCACACCTCAGGATATGGTCATTTCATATATTTCTCCATGTAACACAAATGCTGTCATTCGTAAGATGTACTAAAGGCAGATCGGATGATTCAAAACTCAGCATCTGGGAAGTGTTAAGACCATTAACAGCAAATGAAATTGCATAAGACCACAATCTGTAACCTTACACTAGGGAAATCCCTCATTCCTCAAAAATGAGAATAAATCTAACCTGTCCAATTACTGCCATAACAGTTTCTTGTAATGATCAATAACATTTTTAAAGGGATCATCAATAATGCCATCAAGCATGACCTACTCACCAAAAATAAGTCATCGGTGCTCAGTTCAGATTTCACCAGAACGACTCAGCTCCCTAACTTATCGAAGTGTGTTCACTGGTGAACAGTTCCATTGACAATTTCTCTGATAATGCAGCAACACATGCCAGCCTACTGCAGGACCTGATTAGCATTCAGCCTTGGGCTGACAAGTGGAAAATAAAATTAGTTTCACGTAAGTTCCAGGTAATGACCAGTTCAAACACGATAAAGTCCAATCCTATCTCCTTAACTCCTTGACCTACATCAACATCACTGAGATGCCCCAACATTGGCATCACCAATGAACAGACACTTAATTGCTTCAGCCATATTTAGACGGTAGTAGGGGCGGCACTTTAGTGTCAGGTATTCTAGGTCCAGGGAGCAGAAACTCGCCAGTGTTGCTACATCTAGGTACCAAGAGGCATTAATTAGAAGGCAGACCCCACCTCCCCTAGCCTTGCCTGAGGCCGCTGTACTCGTTCAGGTTGGTTGCTGAGTTTTTAAATATTGACCAGTCCACTGACTCAAAGCAGTCCCATCGGAGATCATTCAGTTCCTCAGACCAACATTGCACGACTTTCTTTAACGGATTCTCCCATTTCAGTTTTTGCTTGTAAGCCGGGAGCAGGAGCACAGCCTTGTGGTCTGATTTATCAAAGTGTGGATGGGTGATAGAGCAGTAAGCATGTTTGATATTTGTGTAGCAGTGGTCTTGAATGTTTGGGCCCCTGGTGGAACAGGAGACGTGTTGGTGGTATCTTGAACTTGGCCTGATTGAAGTCTTTGGCCACAATGAACAAGACCTCGGGATGTTTTGTCTCAAGGCTATTTGTGCCATTCGGTGGATTGAGAAGCCCTCTTGTTGTGGGGCACAATTGACGCCTCTTGGTGCCTAGACGTAGCAACCTTGGCAAGTATTCTGCTCCATGGACCTAGACTACCTGACACCCAAATGCCACCCCTACTCCCTTCCGCGAGAGTTCACCTCTGTTACCCTGACAGCAGTTTACATCCCACCGCATACGGACATCAAGACTGTGCCGGACGAAATATACACCACCACAAGTAGCCTTGAGACAAAATATCCCGAGGTCTTGTTCATTGTGGCCAAGGACTTCAATCAGGCCCAAGTTCAAGATACCACCAACACATCTCCTGCTCCACCAGGGGCCCAAACATTCAGGACCACTGCTACACAAATATCAAACATGCCTACTGCTCTATCACCCATCCACACTTTGATAAATCAGACCACAAGGTTGTGCTCTTGCTCCCGGCTTACAAGCAAAAACTGAAATGGGAGAATCCGTTAAAGAAATTCGTGCAATGTTGGTCTGAGGAATTGAATGATCTCCGATGGGACTGCTTTGAGTCAGTGGACTGGTCAATATTTAAAAACTCAGCAACCAACCTGAATGAATACGCCACTACAGTAACGGACTTCATTGGTAAGTGTGTGGAAGACTGGGTGCCAAAGAAGCAAATCTGTGTATTTCCCAACTGGAAAACGTGGATGAACAGGGATATCTACTGTTTGCTGAAATCCAGGTCTGAGGCGTTCAAGTCAGCCGACCCTGACGTATACAAGAAATCCAGATATGATCTGTGGAGATCCATCAGAGATACCAAAAGACTGTACATGACAAAGCTAGAGTCCCAGCTAGCCACACGGACTTCCACTGCCTATAGCAAGATCTACAAGACATAACAGCCTACAAGATGAAGGCATGTAAAATCGCTGGCACTAATGCACCCCTCCCCGATGAGCTCAACGCATTCTATGCCCGTTTTGAGCAAGAGGTCAGCGAGGGTTGAGCATGCCCTCTACCCCGAAAGGTCCGGAAGAACCTGTATCCGTGGTCACCATCGCAGATGTCAGAGCAGCCTTCTCAAAAGTCAACCCATGGAAAGCAACTGGTCTGGATGAGGTATCTGGATGAGCACTCAGATCCTGCATGGACCAGCTGGTGGGGGTATTCGCAGATATCTTTAACCTGTCAATAATACACTCAACCCTAGAACACCTAGACAACAAAGACACCTATGTCAGGCTACTCTTTGTAGACGACAGCTCAGCCTTCAACACCAAAGGAATACTAGTTCAATGTTTTTGTAACTTATACCTATATCGCAGACCTTCCCAACACATCTTTCAAAAAAACAAATAAAGACACTTATGTCAGACTCCTATTTGCTGAATACAGTTCAGCCTTCAACACCATTATTCTTACAAAATTCATCTCCAAACTCGGAGCCCTGGGGCTTGGCTCCTCCCTCTGCAACTGAATTCTAGACTTCCTAACCCACAGACCACAATAAATAAGGATAGGCAACAACACTTCCTCCACGATCATCCTCAACACCGGTGCCCCACAAGGCTGTGTTCTCAGCCCCCTACTATACTCCTTATACACCTATGACTGTGAGGCCAAATTCCCCTCCAACTTGATTTTTAAGTTTTCTGATGACACCACTGTAGTGGGTTGGATCTCAAACGATGACGAGACAAAGTACAGGAACGAGATCGATAATCTGGTAAACTGGTGCGATGACAATAATTTCTCTCTCAATGTCAACAAAATGAAGGAGATAGTCATCGACTTCAAGAAGCTTAGTGGAAGACATGCACATCAATGAGGATGAAGTGGAAATGGTCAAGAACTTCAAGTTTCTCGGTGTCCAGATCACCAACAACCTGTCCTGGTCCCTCCATGCCAACGCTATGGGTAAGAAAGCCCACCAATGCTTCTACTTTCTCAGGAGGCTAAGGAAATTTGGCTTGTCCGCTATGACCCTCACCAACTTTTACAGATGCACCATAGAAAGCATGCTTTCTGGTTGTATCACAGCTTGGTATGGTGCCTGCTCTGACCAAGACCGCAAAAAACTACAAAGGGTCGTGAACGAAGCCCAGTCCATCACGTAAACCAGCCTCCCATCCATTGACTCCGTCGATACTTCCTGCTGCCTCAGAAAAACAGCCAGCATAATCAAGGACCCCATGCACCCCGGACATACTCTCTCCCACCTTCTCCATTGGGAAAAAGATACAAATGTCTGAGGTCATGTACCAACCAACTCAAAAAAGAACAGCTTCTTCCCTGCTGCCATCAGACTTTTGAATGGACCTACATTGTATTAAGTTGATCTTTCTCTACACCCAGCTATGACTGTAACACTACATTCTGCACCATTTCCTTTCCTTTTTTATATACAGTAAGCTTTGTCTGTAAAGCACACAAGAAACAATACTTTTCACTGTATATTAATACATGTGACAATAAATCAAATCAAACCAAATATTTTAAGGATTTCAAAAAAAGAAATTGGCACGTTTGTGCTTTTCCAAAGTGTAAAGTTCTAGCGATTAAAACTTACACCGATAACTGGTAACGATCAAGTGACTCGCTGAATCATTCCCAGTGACTCGATATCCCTCAGTGGGTGACTAGCAGATCTCCCTCCAAGAACAGCTGACAATGGCCGCCCCCTGGGGTTTTATCAGCTTACATCAGCATCCTGCCAAAATTACTGTAGGAGGTTTGGAGCGCTCCTTGAGAATTTACCTCCTTTGTATAGCATGCAAGAAACAATACTTTTCACTGTATGCTAATACATGTGACAATAATAAATCAAATATCAACACAATGCCAGGATGCTGGATGCTCTATGATGTGTGCTTCAACTTTTAAACACTCAAAGCCTGCCCACCATCTATAGGACTCAATCAGCAGTGTAAGAAAATATCCAACACACAGCTGGAAGGGTGCAGCTGCAACATAAGTTAAGCAGTTCAACACCATCCAGGATACAACATTTTATTTGATTGAACTCACTATACTAAGATGGACTTAATATCCATCTTCATAGTAAAATTATGCTGCATTATCTATGTGCAATTGAATTCAGTGCAGTAATCCAGCATGGTTCCTTCAACAGCGTATGCCTCCTTAATGTCTTTTACCACCAAGAAGATCAAGAGCATCAATATCATGGTCTTGGGAAGACCATCACAACAAAGTGAATCACTAATCCAACATAAAAACACAACAACATTCCATCTTTCTGACCATATCTTTAAATCCCCTATCTAACAGCACTGTGGAATCACCATCCCTACAAGGATTTGGTGATCCCTGGTGATCCCCTGGAATCACCATCCCTACAAGGATTTAAGTGATCCAAGAAGGATCCACCACTACCATCTTCTGAGGGCATTAGATGCAGCCATGCCTGCAGCACTCACAATCAGAGAACAATTAAAACAAAATTTCCACTTGAGTCAAATTGGTGACTTGTTATTCCAGATGTATCTGTTCATTAATAATCGGTTGTCTTTTTTTATATAATTCATGTAATAAAAAAAAATCTGTGGTCTGAACATAGAGTTGCAGAAATCATTTAAAGGTAGGACACATTTCTGAAACTAACCTATTTTTAATCTGAGATGAATGTCAGAAAAAGTTGGTAAGCCTATTAGTATAATAACACGTTGCCACTGCTGGGAATAAATATTATTTTGCAATCTTCCTAATGGAAATCATGGCTGCCATAAGCAAATGAGAGCTAAATTCAGTTAGAAGATCCAACACTAAATTCCCCTCCCTTTCCCCATATTTGTGTGTTGTCCCACAAAATAGATGCGCCTGCACAAAATAAACTTTGGGATTTGCAAAGTAGCTGGAATTAAATGGAAGTGAAGTTAATTTTTAGTGTGCCATTGAAGATTCTTTTGCCATTTCACTCTTTCCAATAGATTCAATGTTTGGTTCTGTGATACTTGACTTTTCCTCTTGTAATTCTTTCACCGGGGAAATTAAAGGTATTTCTTTTAGGAATTTATTTTCACCTGTTATGAGGGAAGACAATAGAATAGGAAATGCTTGGCTAATGATACAGAGCAGAAAAAGCCGGACGCCCACTTTCAGATATCCACAACGTATGAATGGCGCTTTTATACCATTGTTTCCATTCAGGCAGCACGAGGGAGCATTAGCAGTGTCAATTAATTAGTTACCCAGCAAGGATAGAATCATAGAATCCTACAGTACAGAAAGAGGCCATTCGGCCCATCAAGACTGCACCAACCACAATCCCATCCAGGCCCTATCCACATATCCCTACATATTTACCCACTAACCCCTCTAACCTATGCATCCCAGGACACTAAGGGGCAATTTAGAATGGCCAATCAACCTAGCCCGCACATCTTTGGACTGTGGGAGGAAACCAGAGCACCCAGAGGAAACCCACTCAGACACAGGGAGAATGTGCAAACTCCACACAGACAGCGACCCAACCCGGGATTCAAACCCAGGTCCCTGGAGCTGTGAAGCAGCAGTGCTGACCACTGTGCTACCGTACCGAAGCAAGTAACTGATACATTATTTGTTCAAGTAACCCATGTTCTTTCCGATGAACACCATGTACTATGGTTGGAGAGCTGTCAACCTGTACAGAGTGGTTGTATTTTCCCAAATGAAAGGTGCAATTTATTGCAGCTTCACTGATAGATATGCTGTATTGGGGTGTTGTGAGGCAAATGACAGACTTTTGGACCTCATAATTTGGGCACCCAGCATTGCATTTATTAATCACTATAGTATATAACATACACACTGCTGCTAATAGAAAGATTAGTCAGTTATGTTTGCTAATAAATGAACTACAGTGCCAAAGGTTTTCTTGAAGGATGCAAGATATGTCAGAAATTAATATGGGAAAGCATACCTAGTGAGCAAGGTTTAGATTTTCCCAATAGAAATATATGCATATAAATTCAAGGTCAGTTATTTTATGTGAAAGCTCAGTTCCAGGTATGTTCCAGGTACGTCATATCATACATCTGAACATTCAGGGTAGCACAATTGTGGGGCAGGGGTAAGTCTGGCAGCTCCCCTGTGGAGCTGAGCCAGTTAAGTTACTTAAAAGGAAGAGGGCAAAGAGTCAATTAATGTTGATCCTGGCCCCACAAAAAATCTCTTAAAAATCTACATACCCTAGTGACTCTTTTAAAAACAACTGATTATGTCACTCTACATTCATACCCTGCCCAAAAACAGAATTGATGTTCGGTGCCAGTGATACACTTTGGTTAAGTTCTTCACGATGGGAAAATTATCATGCCTCTGAGTGGCCAATTTTTTTCTATTCATTCATGGGACACAGGCATCGCTGGTCAGACCAGCATTTATTGTCCATCCACAGTTGCTCTGGTTCTGAAGCCAGCAGATTCCTTCCCTAAAGGAACCAGATGGGTTTTTATGAAAACGGTTTCATGATCAACACTAGACTTTTAAGTTCAGCTTTTACTGGATTGAAATTTCACCATCTACCATGGTGGGATTTGAACCCCAATCCTCAAAGTGTTACGCTGGATCTCTGGATTACTAGTCCAGTGACAATACCACCGCCTCCCTATATAGTGGTTATCCTGTTCATTTGGAATACAGTATTTATCTGCTCAGTGGCATCATCCCACACAACCTTAACTTCCCCTTGAACCCAAACACAACAATGATGCTTTGCTGCAAACTGCACAGCATCAGCTGTAAGTCCCTCACTGCAAAGAGAGCAAGCTTAACCCATCACACTTCTCAATATTACAGCTCATTCACTGAAACAATTTTAAACTGACCACATCTCCTTTAAGGCACAACAGCACCCCATCAAACTTGTTCCTGTATAGATATTTGCTGTGGGATACTGCAAGCACATTTAGGTAGTGCTATCCACAAATATACTGACAATAGTTTGAGTCTATAAGGCACCAGGTTGGGTTTGCATGGCAACGAGCATGAACCTTATGACTTCTGTCTGAGGATCCATAGCAGCTGTTGTTGGGTGATTTCTGCCGCTCGTGTAATGGAAATTGGCCATCAGACGTTATGGCAAAATTTAATAGTCGCCAGCCGGAGAGCAGTTGGCAAAGCTGCCTTGGCCATTTCTGGGAGCTCAGTTGGGATTAATTTCCATTAGTCAGCCTGCTGCTGGCTGTCATTGGGATTTCCAGCTCCACGAGGAGCAAACTGGATGAAAGTGGTGTGGGATAGAGGGAAAGTTGGCCGATTGGATAGGTAACTGGCTATCTGATCGAAGACAGAGGGTGGTGGTAGATGGAAAATTTTCGGATTGGAGGCAGGTTGCTAGCGGAGTGCCACAGGGATCAGTGCTTGGTCCTCTGCTCTTTGTGATTTTTATTCATGACTTAGAGGAGGGGGCTGAAGGGTGGATCAGTAAATTTTCTGATGACACCAAGATTGGTGGAGTAGTGGATGAGGTGGAGGGCTGTTGTAGGCTGCAAAGAGACATAGATAGGATGCAAAGCTGGGCTGAAAAATGGCAAATGGAGTTTTACCTTGATAAATGTGAGGTGATTCATTTTGGTAGGACTAATTTAAATGTGGATTACAGGGTCAAAGGTAGGGTTCTGAAGACTGTGGAGGAACAGAGAGATCTTGGGGTCCATATCCACAGATCTCTAAAGGTTGCCAGTCAAGTGGATAGAGCGGTGAAGAAGGCCTATAGTGTGTTAGCTTTTATTAACAGGGGGTTGGAGTTTAAGAGCCGTGGGGTTATGCTGCAACTGTACAGGACCTTGGTGAGACCACATTTGGAATATTGTGTGCAGTTCTGGTCACCTCACTATAAGAAGGATGTGGAAGCGCTGGAAAGAGTGCAGAGGAGATTTACCAGAATGCTGCCTGGTTTGGAGGGTAGGTCTTATGAGGAAAGGTTGAGGGAGCTAGGGCTGTTCTCTCTGGAGCAGAGGAGGCTGAGGGGAGACTTAATAGAGGTTTATAAAATGATGTAGGGGATAGATAGAGTGAACGTTCAAAGACTATTTCCTCGGGTGGATGGAGCTATTACAAGGGGGCATAACTATAGGGTTCATGGTGGGAGATATAGGAAGGATATCAGAGGTAGGTTCTTTACACAGAGAGTGGTTGGGGTATGGAATGGACTGCCTGCAGTGATAGTGGAGTCAGACACTTTAGGAATATTTAAGCGGTTATTGGACAGGCACATGGAGCACTCCAGGATGATGGGGAGTGGGATAGCTTGATCTTGGTTTCAGATAAAGCTCAGCACAACATCATGGGCCGAAGGGCCTGTTCTGTGCTGTACTGTTCTATGTACCTCCAAGAGCTTCTGGCCAATTGAAGATCAGCAGCAGGAGCAGTGGCCACTGCTTATATTGCACTGGGGATGGGAGGAAACTTCAAACATGCTCGACAGGGTTCATCTGGCCATTCAGCCACATGATATGATCTTCAATTGCCACTAGTTGAATACCAGCAATGGTGCAATGAGGCTCTTAAGGGACTCACTGCTAAGTGTGCATCTAATCAGCTGTGTGCTTCACACTGGGTTGCAATCATGTAGATGAGCAAGCAACATGAGGTCTATGTGCTGCTGCCTCAACGGCAATGGGCGCGGGGTAATGGAGGATCATGATACCCCCAGCTGATATGGGGCCTCATCTATTTTTTCCCCCCAAAGCCACACTGTCTCGATTAGTGGTGTTTTCTTAAATGTTTTGCTTTAACTCACATGTACTCAGAGATCAGCATCTTGTCCACTATGGGGCATTTTGTTAAAATTTGCAGAAATCAAACTGCACAGCAACTGGATTAATTTGCATTAACTAGACCAAATCATTTGCCCTAGTCTTAATCAGCCACAAAGAACCTATAATCAACTGCAGTATTAGTAAGGGAAAGCATGCCTGAAATCTCACATACATCTGTCAGATTGAAACATTTGGTTGTATGTAGGTCACATCAATCTAAGAACTTAATAGAGCAGTTGAGATAAAGTTGAAGAAATATGTTAATTAATGGCACCAATTAACATAAACATCAAACCTGATGATAGTTCATTATCAGTTTCTTTACTTTGACTTGATCTTTTGTGTGTGTTTCAGGCACATTTGAGAGCATCTCTAATTGGTACCCAACTTAAATAACAAAGTTTGGATAGTTGCCTTCTCTGGTGACAGTATTCTGTGACCAAGTTTCTTAGAAAGTGGACATCAATTGCCAAAAGCAACAGGTTTTGTTATTATATAACAGTAATTAGCTAAACTACTGCTGTGTTTCTTTTATTCAGATTGGAATGTACTTGCATTGAAATCATTTTGTTACTTCTCATTAGCAATTAGAAAACAAAACAGTTTTTGATTCTGACAGGCAAAAGTACAGCTCCAGTTCAAATATAGTACCAGGTGAAGAAGAATTACTTGTACAATTTATTCCCTCACCATTAAGAATTCACAAGTTATGTAAGGTTACATGAATTTTTGAATACCACTTTAGATAATCACTGCTTGTATAGTTGTAATGGGCTACCTGTATAATCATAACACTCCTAAACAGTAAATACAATGTAATACCGAGCTAGATTTTGCAGTGAAGCCATCAGTGGGGCTAATGGTGCTCACATTATTCATGTATAAATGGTACAAAAGCTTCGAACGAGGAGCAGAAACACAATTCAATGCTACTGCTTGAAAGCTGCTGTCTAAGTTGCGTCGCTCCACTGATAGCTTTGGAAAAATACATTTCACATTCTGCCTTACTATTGAATGTTATGAATATGTTGTATTCACACAGCAGTTACAAATTAAACTTGTCATAAAAAGTTAAGCCTTGTCTTTAAAAGCACATGTATGCTTTAACAATATGGTATCTGTTAATTAGTGTCAAACAACCCCTGTAGAAAATTCTCAGTCCTGCCTCTGTTAATGTCTCTATCCTTTAATCCAATTGGTCAAGGAAGTACATGGCTGATTGTATTGTTCACAAAGGTCCCAGATGCTTGCTTCCCTCGCTGCATTATTATCAGTTTGAACAGTCAGCAATTTGTGAAGAATGTGCATGAACAAGCCTATTTAATGGAATATGCTGTTAGATGCCCTTCTTCAGCAAAATCCAGGTCATTGTTTAATTAGATATTGTTATAAGATAGTATAGTTATGCAGTTCAAGACTTACTGTTTTACATTTCATTCTTGTTCCGATCCCCATAGAGACAGATAACGTTTAAAAAAAACTAAAACTTGAAAAAACATGAAAAAAATGACATGTCAAGATTTCACATTTTCAGATGTTTACTGTATAAATGACTAAAAACAATATGAACTAAACACTGTCTTCCAGGGTCGACCAATCCAAGCTTTCATATAAATGTGCTGTGTGGTGCCTCTTTGGGAACTCCACAAGAGCAGAGTTTGGGGAACGCATCTCCTTTGTACAGCACTAGCTGCCACATGGTAAGTTTAAAGGTCCAGTCTAAATGTTAGTGAATGGATGAGTGAGCAAATGGATGAGTGAGTGAGAGCATATGTAGGTAGGTAGGTGAGTGATAGTTGGGTAGGTAGGTGAGTGACATGGGTAGGGTGGGGGAGATGTGTAGGTTGTTGAGGTGGAGTGGTAGGTAGGATGGATGAGGAGTTTGAACACCTCATACAGGTGGATGAGTAGATAAGTGGTTGGCAAATAGTTGGGTCAACTGGTGGATTGTAGTCAGGTATGAGGGGTAGTCAGGTCTGGTTCAGGGAGGCAGTCTGGTGGTCAAGAGGGTAATTGGGAAGGGTTGTCAGGTTGATATGGGAGGAGGGAGGTGGCATTAGTCTAAAGTCTCTAGCTCTAACCCAGAATCAGAAACATTAAAGGAGGGTTATGGGAAGAACAATTTCCATATATGTCCGTACATCAGGGCTTCCACAGGGTCCAATGCATAACTTCAGTCGTACTTCTGGTCTCTGACAATTTAGATACTGATGATGTGGAGATGCCGGCGTTGGACTGGGGTAAACACAGTAAGAAGTTTAACAACACCAGGTTAAAGTCCAACAGGTTTATTTGGTAGCAAAAGCCACACAAGCTTTCGGAGCTGCAAGCCCCTTCTTCAGGTGATTCTGCCCACTCACCTGAAGAAGGGGCTTGCAGCTCCGAAAGCTTGTGTGGCTTTTGCTACCAAATAAACCTGTTGGACTTTAACCTGGTGTTGTTAAACTTCTTACTGAATTTAGATACTGGCAGAGTTGACCTTAGCTTTGTAAGCAACTTAAACTTCACACCACTGATGGGGATACATCTCCTTCCCCTTCTTCTTCTTCGTCCAACCAAAGAAACACACTTCACAGGTAAACCTTACACTGTCCTTTACATAGACATTTAATTTTCCCAGAATCAATCCAAAGTGATTCTTAGCTCTTGAGTGTTCATTCTTGTCCTTTTCTTACCCTGTTAATTTGCATTCTCATAACAGCCTTTCACTGTGAGGTTTTATTTTCCCAGAGACCCTCCCTGTAACCTAAGCTGGGTGACTCTTCCAGTCTCATTTTAACTGTCCACGAACTTGGTCTTTTAAATCTAAGCTTGTAGCCACTCCCTCTCTCCCCGATCCAGGCAGACTTATTCAGTGAGATTCTAGGAAAAGCATGTAACTTGTTCTTTACAATAGCTTTCTCTCGATCCACACTGTGTTAGTGTGAATCACATGAACTTTGGTATAAATGCTATTTCACTATTCTTGAGAGCTGAACTCTTTCATCTTGAAGTTAAATGGTAAACAGTTGAAAGAACAACTGTTTACAATGCTTCAGTCTTAAAACTTCCTGGGATTTTTGGAGACTCACACAGACTGCTGCCATTGTCTCAAAGCATAAATACCTTGCCACTTCTTTCCAGTAAAACCATCTAAGCCTTCCATTGATTTTGAACAACTAAACTACCCTGGCTTACTGCCAGGCAGACTTCGGAACAGGTTATATGACCCCCTTCATTTTACCTTAACTTTAAAGACACACTTCCAAAACATAACAATCTTATAAATCTCATAATTGTAATATTCTATATGGAATTTCACCATCTTCGTTAGAATATGAGTTCATTTGCAATCACGAGTTTTCGGAGTGCTGCTCCTTCACCATCACTCACCTGATGAAGGAGCAGCGCTCCGAAAGCTCGTGATTCCAAATAAACAAGTTGGACTTTAACTCGATGTTGTGAGACTTCTTACTGTACCCGCCCCAGTCCAACACTGGCATCTCCACAACATAGATCATAATGTTAACCTATCAAAACCTGCAAATGGGTTCATAATTCCATTAAAACTTCACACAGAATTTACCACGGCAGGTTAACAAGAATATTAAAATTAAGTCAGTGAAAAATGTTAAATTTACCAGAACACTTAAAATCTTTCTCTATTGGGAACATTCATTGTAACATTTCACTTGTAACCAGGGTTCTTTTGGTTCTCCTTCAAAGAAATAAAGTTTGAAATTTTATACGTTAGCATTTTTTTTTGTGAAAAACTGGCTTTAATTTGATGAAGTATGTTTATGGATAGAATGTGTTGCTTCTGCAAGCAGGAGGACTAAATTTGGCTTGAAGCCAAAAGTCAGTTTCCCACCAGTCAGAAAGGGACAAAATGGGATGGTGAAAGTCTGTCCTGGGACAAGATTTATAAGACAGTCCAAGGAGGAGTCAGAGACTGTCCTGTACCTGAGGCCACACTGTCTGGGGCAGATTGAAGAGAATATCTTGAGGCTGTGAGGGTCATGTTAGAGCACTCTGCATGGCAAGCATGTTTTGGTCCTGGTCCTGGGTGGGGGAAGGATACTGAGGGCACTGATAGTATGCATATCATGATTTGCAGGGTGTGGTCAGTCTCTTAAAGATTTTGTTCTTGAGGGTTTGAGACTTGATACTGTGAGGCAGATGGTATCTTCTTGATAGCTTTGATGTGAGTGAGGAGAAGAAGGGCCCACCACCATTTGGGGCTCAGGGAAGACTGTTGCCCTGAGGAGCCAATAGGGTCCCAGAAAGACCCAGATGGTCACAAGATGGGACCAAAATCACGGAGATTTTTGGTTCAATCAAGGTACAAGATAAGATGCAGCTCATAGCTTGAGGTGAGGGAACTGCAGTGCTGCAGATGCCTTTGCTTGCTCAGGAATAGTAGCTGATATTTGCCACATTCACCATGAGGATTTCATGCTACACACATTTGAAGGCCATACAATGCCAGTAGCACTAAAGGTTTCTACCACTATCAACCATTTTGCCAGTGGACTTGTCTATAGATACGCTGGGTCCTTTTATGGAATTTCACAATCGGTGACACATAAATGCATAAGGGAGATGAAGATGTCCTTTTCAATAAAGCTTACTATTATGTGCAGTTCACCATGGATGAAGCAAGCCAGACTGCCAGAGCTTTGGGATTTGTTGTGATTTCCCCCCCCCCCCCCCACTGCCCCCCCACTGCCCCTGCCCCCCCACTCCCCCCCCCCCCCCCCCCCAAGGACATAGGCAGCAATTGACCAGGTTGACTATCATATCATCAGTAAAGTGATGGAAGGAATCATCAACAGTGTTGTCAAGCAGCACTTGCCTGGCAATAACCTGCTCACTGATGCTCAGTTTGAGTTCTACCAGGGCCACTCAACTCATGACCTCATTACAGCCTTGGTTCAAATGTGGGCAAAAGAGCTGCACGCCAGAGGTATGGCATCAACGAGTCTGAGTAAAACTGGAGTCAGTGGGAACCAGGGGAAAAACTCTCTGCTTATTGGAGTCATACTTGGCACAAAGGAAAATGGTTGTGGTTGTGGGAGGTGGGTCATCTCAGCTCAAAGGCATAAATGCAGGAGTTCCTCAGTGGAGTGTCCTAGCCCAACCATCTTTAGCTGCTTCATCAGTTATGTTCCTTCCATCATAAGGCCAGAAGTGAGGATGTTCACCGATCATTGCACAATGTTCAGCACCATTCGTGACTCCTCAGATACTGAAGCAGTCCACGTTCCAATGCAGCAAAACCTGAATAATATCCACGCTTGGGCTGACACAAGTGGTAAATAACAATCACGTCACACAAGTGTTAAGCAATGATCATCTCCAACAAGGCAGGATCTTATCATCACCCCATGACATTCAATGGCATTGTCATCACTGAATCCCCTATAATCAACATCCTGGTCATTACCATTTACCAGAAACCCAACTGGACTAGCCATATAAACACCATGGCTACAAGAACAGGCCAAAGGCTAGGAATCCTGTGATGAGTAACTCACCTCCTGACTCCCAAACCCAGTCCACAATCTATAACATACAAGTCAGGAGGGTGATAGTCACTTGTCTGGTTGAGTGCAGCTCCAACAACACCCAAGAAACTTGACATCCTCCAGGACAAAGCAAGCCGCTTGATTGACATCTCTTCTACAAACATTCACTCCCTCCACTACTGACGCACAGTAGCAGCAATATGTACAAGATGCACTGCAGGAACTCACCAAGGTTCCATAGGCAGCACCTTCCAAACCCACGGCCACTACCATCTGGAAGGAAAAGGGCAGCAGGTACAGGAACGCCAGCACCTAGAAGCTCTGCCCCAAGCTGCACATCATCCTGATGTAAATATGTCACCTTTCAATGGGGTCATCCTTGGAAGGTGCAGTACCCAAGGGAGCTTCTGCTCAATGCACTCCACCAGTACTCACTGCTAAACAACTACACATTGTGCAATCCTTTCAAACATGGAGGGCAGTCTTCAAGTGATAGATGCCACTGCGCACATTGATGTACTCGTTCCAGTGTGACAGGCGCTTAGCTGGGAAGCTCTGAGAAACATTCATGCCTGCTACGTGTGCTGAGCCCTCCCCAATAAGCTCTAAATATGTCAGTTGTGCAGCATCTTATATGAGATGGTGATGTTAAAGTGGTTGTCGGACAATCAGTGCTGATGTCCCATTTGCTGGTAACTGTGCGACACCCTAATGCACTCTAACTCTTGGACTGCCTGATGCCTTTATGAGAGTGTGAATTTGGAGTGTGGAGAAGGGTGACTTATCCTGGCAGAACAGATGAGATTTTCATACACGGCATAACGGCCCATTTTTGTTTGGCACCAGCACTGACCTCCCTGGCAGCAACCTCCCAAGACACTGATAACAGGTGGGTAGATCTCCTGCTCCCATCCTTCAGAAACAGGACCTTTCACCTTTAATGGAGAGTCTGGAAGAGGCATCACTGAACCATGGAACAGAAGGTTTAGTACACTTGAGTGCTGTTTCTTTGCCCTAACAACACATGAAATGCAGTGAGTCAATGTGTGTTTGGGTGCCGATTAAATATGGTGCCAGGACCTTCAACCCCATGAGGTAACGGTGGGGAGGACACATCATTGCCTGTCCTGACATGAGATTCAATGAGCTCCTTGCTGATGCATAATTAATAAGCTGAAAAGCAGAAGATCATGTGTGAAAACCCAACCCATTGCCCAGTAGGAATCGTATCAATTTTCCCACCCGTCACTAACACTAGTCTCCAAAATGGAAAATTCTGTCTTATGTCTAACTGAAATATATGAAGTCCAATCACATGGATAATTGCAGAATGCCTAATTATAAAAGGAAGTCTTCGAAAGACTGATTAATTTATTCAGTTGACAAATCATGGCTAAAGATATTGTACAACAATTGTTTGCTTGTAAAAGGAATTCCATATGCCATTGTCAAAGATTGCTACCAAAGTTTGATTAATTAAAAAGCATTAGCAAAGTGTGTTTGAACTGTTAAGTCATTATCAAGAGGTTTAATATAAAATCCAGAAATATAAAAACCTGTCTTCCAGTTCAAGTGTCACACTGTGTGCATCCCACAGCAGCTATTGTCTGAGGTTTCACAGCTGACTTACAATGACTGCAAAATGCTTGTACCTGATTGGCTGAAATGTCGCATTCATACATGTGAACAAATCACGGCTGGACAGATAAGATCCAACCAGAAATTAAAGTCATTTATCACCAAATTCAATAAAAACTTTAATATATGGCTCTTGAGTAACAGCTACTAATAAAAGAAACATGAAGCTGAACCAATCAAATTGCTCTAAACTTTTTGACAATTCTTTTTTCTGTTCATTGAGCACTTCTAACCGGGCAAACAGGTTTTGTTACAATAATGACAATGTAAGATATTTGGAGAAGTGCCAATGTGTAATGTGGCCATAGGCTTGTTATATGTATGCCCTCCTAGATATGGAAAGACTTGAGGGCAGAAGCCATTTCATCCATCACATGAAACATGGTGTCAAGAGAGTACAGCTGAAATTGAGAACGCTATAGTAGCACTAAGAGAGCCAGCAACCATAAGAAAAGTGAATAATTAAAACTTCAGTCAGCAACTTTTTACAGGACATTGACCTCTGGGTGAGTCAGTATGGCTTTGAATATTGCTGTACTGGCTCCTATGGGGATGAAGGCAGATTTGAAAATAAATTGGAAATTGTTCAATCTCAATAGCTATGAAATTGTCAAAGAGTTAAAGAAGAAACTTGAACAAATAAAGATAGTAATTCTGTTAACAATGCTGGGGAAAGAGTGCTACAAGCTGTATTGCACACTCGACTTCACTGAGGAGCAGAAAAGCCAGTCTTGTGAAATTCTGGAGTCCTTGAGGCCTCCAAACTTTGAGCCCTCCATGAATGTTACATATGAATACTACATGGTCAGCAACAGAGCTCAGGAAGATGGGGAGAACATTGATCAATATGCAACTACACAGAGAGATCTAGCTGAAACTTTTGAGTTTGAGCAACTGAAGGATGATCTGATCAAAGATAGGATTCTCTCAGAAACAAACGATCCAGTTGTGAGAGCACCTTTGCTGAGAAAAGAGACACTTGGTCTCAAGAAAGCTATAAATATGTGTAGAAGCTCTGAAGTGGTCATTCATCATCTGTAGAGAATTGATGGGAGAACCTATGAGGCTTTGCACTCTGCTTAGAAGCAGTTCAGGCCTTCAAATTGCAAAACAATGGAGAGGAATGAGAACTATTTGGAGAGAAACCAGCAGAAAAGTCAAGGCAAGAGTACTGATGTAAATATTGTGGAGAACACCACACAAAAGAAAAGGAAGCATGTCAAGCATGGGGAAAGAAGTGTTCTAACTGTTAGAAGCTGAATCACTTTGCATGCAGGTGTTTTGCTGGAAATAAGAAAAGCAAGCTTATAAAGATGGTTGCTGGAGAGATGTTGGAGGATTAACCTAACAAATCACTCTACACTTGATGTGGAGATGCCAGCATTGGACTGGGGTAAGCACATTAAGAAGTCTCACAACACCAGGTTAAAGTCCAACAGGTTTATTTGGTAGCATGAGCTTTTGGAGCGCTGCTCCTTCATCAGGTGAGTGGAGAGTTGTGTTCACAAACAAGGCATATATAGACACAAACTCAATTACAAGATAATGGTTGGAATGCAAGTCTTAGCAGGTAATCAAGACTTTACAGGTATAGACAATGTGAATGGAGAGAGGGTTAAGTACAGGTTGAAGAGGTGTGAATTGTTTCAAGCCAGGACAGTTCGTGAGATTTTGTAAGCCCAGGCAAGTCGTGGGGGTCACAGATAGTGTGACATGAACCCAAGATCCCAGTTGAGGCCGTCCTCAGGTGTGTGGAACTTGGCTATCAGTTTCTGCTCGTCGATTCTGCATTGTCGTGTGTCTTGAAGGCCGCCTTGGAGAACGCTTACCTGAAGATCAGAGGTGATCTTGACAAACGGATGAATGGACACTGCTCGACAATCACCAGGCAGGAGTGTTACCTTCCTGTCAGGGAACACTTCAGCAGTCAAGAGCATTCAGCCTCTTCAGGAACAAGAATGTCTAACTACAGCCGAATAGGGCCTTGGTGAGGTTACACCTGGAGTATTGTGTGCAGTTTTGGTCTCCTTATCTCAGAATATACTTGCCATAGAGGGAATGCAGTGAATGTTTACCAGACTGATTCCTGAGATAGCAGGATTGCAATACGAGGGGAATATTGGGTCGACTAGCCCTGTACTTACTAGAGTTTAGAAGAATGAGAGGGGATCTCATTGAAATGTATAACATTCTGACAGGTCTGGACCATCATGGAGCCATCATGTACCAGAAGACATTTGCAGTGTTTCACACTGCGTAAAGTTATTGATTGTTGAACACATCCTAAAAAAATACAGGAGTGTTTTCACAGGTCTTGAATGTCTTCCTGGTGAATGTCATCTTGAAGTAGATGAGTCTGTGCAACCAACCCAGCATCGCCTGAGGAGAGTTCCAGCTGCCCTCAAGTTCAACCTGAAAGACAAAATAGAGGAGCTTGAAAATATGGGTGCAATTAAGAAAATGACAACTCCTGCAGACTGGACTTGCAGCATGGCAGCAGTGAAATATCTGGAAGAGTGTGCACAGATCCAAAGGACCTCAATATAGCTTTGAAGAGATATCACAACCCCTACCAATCATTGAAGAAATTTTGCCACAACTTGTCAAGACAAAGGTCTTTACTAACCAAGGTGCAAAAAATAGATACTGGGGAGTTAAGCTGGATGAAATTGCCCCTTAGTGTCAGGGGAACTAGCTAGGGTAAATGCATGGGATTATGGGGATAGGGCCTGGGCTTGCATCAGTGCAGACTCAATGGGCCGAATGGCTTCCTTCTGCACTGTAGGGATTCTATGATTTTATGAAAAGCAGCAATCTTCTAACTATGTTTTGCAGACATCAGGCGGACAGCCAATAACAACCCACACGCATACTGTTAAAATATCTGGACACTTTAAAGATTATTGCCAAAATTCTCCTGTCTCGCGTGCTGCAGGCATCGTAGCTGGCGAAACAGAAAATTCGGTGGACCATTTAAAGGTCCACTGAGTTCAGAAGGGAATTTCCGGTCTTGGAGCACACGCGGCTGGAAAATCCCACTCTGTGCGCAATGTGTTTACAGGGACAAATGTAAGTGGATCAGATGTGAATGCCCAGTTTTCTGTATTTAAAAAAGAATTAAGAATTCTGTCAGTCTACAAAAATGGTGCAGTTCTTATTTAATGTACTGACAAATAATTTTCAAGTAATCACAGTTTCAAATGCAAATATTCTACTTGCAACCCCGGCATCGTTTAAAGCTTTATTGGTATGTGATGGTTTTCACCGTAGAACCTTTATGTGCCTGATTTGCAACTGCAAATGACAATGTATTAAGATATTTTCTTTTTTAAAAAGGGGGAGGTTTGAAGAAGGGCACTACAACATAAGAAATTACATAAATGTATTTTACAAGAAATGCATTAAACATAGTTGAACAAAAGTATTTTCTGTATTTGCAATAGCAGTAACATTTTGCATTTGAGGTCTCTTACTATGCAAAAAGCCTGAGATTGGGTTTTTGTAGATCACTGGATCCAGCAGTCTTGGCAGAGATGGCTCAATCTCGCAAACTGTATCTTGAAGTCTGAAACTTACAGCTATATTTACAATTTTTTGATTTAATTTTGATTGAAAGGAAACTGGCCATTTATAGAGTGTGTCAGGACTTGCTGTTTTTAAGCTTATCCCTCCAATTTGAATTAGTGAGAGCAAAATCCACCAGGGAAATCAATTTTAGAAAAGTGAGAGAAACCAGATTTGTTTTTTTTATTAAGTGTCAAATACAAGGTCAAGTACAAATTACTCAACTTTATCTTGGAAAAAAATAAGTATGGGTTCTGCATTCAAATGGCTGTTTATATCATATCCTGCAAATTTGTGACCATTCAAACTTTAAACGATGCCAGGATTGCAAATAGAATACATGCCTTTAAAACTGTGACTATTTCAAAATTAATTATCAATATATTAAATAAGAACTGCACCATTTTCGTGGAATCTTAACACTTTTTTCAAATACAGAATATCTCTGCATTTTTCTGCTTCTATTTCCAACTATAGATAATGTAAGTGCATTACCGTAATGCAAATGAACACTTTGTCTAGTAAGAGGAGGGTCAGTCAGAGGACCAAAAAGTTGAATTGTCAGGGCTGCAGATAAGATTTAGTGGATTCAACAGGTAGTAAAGGTCAGGAGAACATAAGAAATCGGAGGCAGGAATCGGCCATTTAACCCTTCAAGCCTTCTCTGCCAGTCATTGAGGTAATGACTGACCTGATTATGGATCTTAACTCCATTTTTCTGTCTTTCCCCCATATCCATTGACTCAGCAGTAGATCAAATACCTGACTAACTCAGTCTTGAATATATTCAATGACTCAACCTTCAATGCTCTCTTCGGAAGAGATTCCCAAAGATTAACCAACCTCTGAGAGGAGTTTCTCTTCATTTCCATCTTCAATGGAAATTTTCTTATTTTTAAACTGTGCCCCCTAGTTTTACATTCCCCCATGAGAGGAAACATCTTTTTCAACATCCATCCTGTCAAGCCCCCTCAGAATCTTATGTTTCAACAAGATCACCTCTAATTCTGCTAAACTCTAATGCGTATAGCCCCAATCTGCTTAACTTTTCCTCCTAAGACAACCCCTTTGTCCCAGGAATCAGTCAAGTAAACCTTCTCTACGATGCTTCCCCCAGTGTAATTGTGTCCCTCTTCAAGTGAGGAGACTGAAACCATGAATGTTTGTTTTGTGCACTGCACAGAGAAAAGACATGCTCAACTGCAAGCAGCTATTATTGAACTGACTTTATTTATATCGTCCCAATCAGGAATGGCAGCATTGAGGTAGTTGTACTTAAAAATAGCCAATACATTGAAATATAAAATATATAATTTCCCAAGATATAATATGACTAAATCATTTCAATTTTACTTGAAATTCAACAGGTTGGGTTACATTTTTGTTTCTACTGTAATCACAACTAAAATATATGATTTCTATGAATCCTACCAGTGTAATTCAAATGTATAAGTAAAATGCTTTTCCTTACACCAGTATGTATTTAACAAAACAACAGCAGTTGACAAGAAATAATGAAAAGAACAATTTTCTTCTTTCTTCCTTCATACTTTCAATTAACCTGTCAGACTTATTTCTCTTTCTGTCTAGGTATCTTCTTCTATTTCCATTTCCATTAGATTGATTGTGCTTTTTCAATATCTCTGGCAGTATCAACCTGGACTTTGATTTGCCTATAACCTCCACTCAATGTTTGGAGTTGTGAAATTGATTGAGTAATCTTAATCAAAGACTATTTTACGACCTCGCTCGGGCGAGGCTGACGGATAATTCCGTTCTGTGGTAAAATTCCGGCCATTGGCTCACCTGGTTCTGCTGGTGGATTCTATGATAGCAGAATACCTTCTGTTTCTTTGTGACTTCCACTTCCTGTCTGTCTTTCACTTTGGACTGTTGAAGGTGTTTGGACTCTAGAGGGTTATCATGCTCTCCTTTAGTCAGTTTTCCTCTTTCAAGCAAATGAGCTACATCACGCCATCAGAATATCTCTCAAACCTTGACTAGATCTATGAATGCACCACATCTCTTTACGGCAACTCCAGTCACACAGTCCTCCTTAGCATCTTGAAAGTTTTCATCTCTGATCAGCACTGAATTCACTAAGATTCAAGCCTGGTATGACATGATCCATCTTCACTTTGTCTTGCTTTTCTTCTACTTTGATATTGACATCAGGCTCAAGAAAACTAAACCTTGTCCTATGAAAGTACATAAACAGTAATTTTTAAGGTTCATAATCTATGGTAGATAATGGGGTTAGAGAACAGAAAATTGTCCAGCATGTGTTGAAGATAAAAATGAAACATGGAAATTACTGTATAAATTGTCACCGAGAAAATAATTTTCCAAAGATATTTTCACAATCTGTACACTTCTTTCTACAGCATTATTCAATATTAGGTGAAATGGTAGAAATAGGATATATTTGATTCCATTCCTACTTGGAAATATTTCAAAATCTTTTGATGTAAACTGTGGACCATCATTGATACCACTACTACTGGCAACCCAGTAATTGCAAGCCAATATCTTAAAACCTCCATTATTTTGGGTACTCTTTCCTCAAATAAATCAACAGAGAGACAGCTGTGCAACATACTACAGTGCACACTACCTACATCTCAACAATGCATCCACATGGTTGCAGCAAGAGTCCCCTTCTCCATCCCTCTTGAAATAAAGGTCAATACTCTATCTGCCTTCCTAATTAGTTGCTGTACCCGAGTGCTAAACTTTTGTGACTCATTTTCAAGATCCATCTGCGCCACATAATTCTGCAGTCTCTCTTCATTTAAATAATATTCTGCCTCTTCTATTTTTCCCATTAAAGTGGGCAACTCAAATTTTTCCACACTATACTCAATCTGCCAGTTTTTGTCCCATTCAATTAACTTATGTATATCACTTTATAGTCTTTACATCCTCTTCACAGCCTGAGTTCCTGTCTATCTCGGTCTCATCAGCAAATTTGGCTGCAATACACTTCATCGAAATTATTCATTCATACTCTGCCTGAAGGCAGGTCCTTGGTTCATTGTCTGCTGATTGTTCATGCTGAGCTATTTTCATGGTAATTTATTTGTGCATCGTGTTTTGCCATCACCGTGCACTCTCGGGAGCAGGCAGGGGGCAGTTCCCAAGTTTACCCTCAGCTAGAATGGGAATTGAATCCATGCCATTGACATTATTCAAAACCATACACTAGCTTTCTATCCAACTGAGCTAACTAGCCCCCTCCAAGTTATTAATGAAGATTGTAAACGGTAGAGGCCCCAGTTTACAAGCTAGTTACAATTTACCAACCTGAAAATGATTAGTTTATCCCAGCTCTTTGTTTTCCGTTACTGTAAACCCCCTATCCATTCTGATCCATTGCATTCAATGCCATGGGCTCTTATGTTTCAAGTGACATTTTATTGAATGTCTTTCAGAAATTCAAATACGCTACAACTCTTGGTTCCCCTTTTCCACCATGCTTGTTAAATCCTCAAAGAATTCTAACAAATTTGCCAAACAGGTTCCCCTTTCGCCAAACCATATTGACTCTGCCTGATTGTATAATGATTTTCTAAATGTCTGACTACTACCTCTTAATAATAGATTATAGCATTTTTCCAATGCCAGATGTTAGGCTATGTTTTCTGATTTCATTCTCCCTCCCTTCTTAAACAGAACTATTACATTTGCAGTTTCCCAGTCCACTGGGACATTTCCAGAATCTAGGGAATTTTGGAAGATTACAACAATGCGTCCAATATCACTGCAGCCACTGCCATTAAGACCCAAGGATACAGACAATCAAGTCCAGGGAACCCATACGCATTTAGTACCATTAGTTTTCTCCAGTGGTTGTGATGATTTTAAGTTCCTCCTGCCCTTTCGCCTCTTCATTTTCTATTATTTTTGGGATGGTTTTATTGTGAAGACCTTTACAAAATATTTGTTCAAATACATAAAGGGCAAAAGAGTAACTAGGGAGAGAGTAGGGCCTCTTAAGGATCAACAAGGTCATCTATGTGTGGATGCACAAGAGATGTTCTTGCAGAAGGTTTTATTACCCTTTTGTATATTCTGCTTATACTGTAATGTCCCCCCCCTCTTATGTTTTGTGGTCTTCCTGTTAGGATCCCGAACCAGAACTCCAAGGTATATTTTAAAGCCAGACTAGACCCCAATAAATTTTCCATTTTGGCATAAATATGAGGAAAGGATATTTCCTTCCAGGAATGATTCCATTAACAAATTAGAGATTTTCTATAGTAAAACAAATATTTAATAACACCGTTTAAATACAACACTAACAAATGAAGTAAGTTAATTAACTGTTGAACAATATTTACAAATGAAAAGGAAACAACTTTAAGTTCCAACTTATCACTGTTTCATTTCCAAATAAGCAACATTTCTCTTACAGACTTAAATACCACTTTAAATACTGTTAGCAACCATAAATACACTTACTATAAACAACCTATAAACAGCCTTTCAAAGAGAGATGACGTTCCAGAAGCCTGCAAATCCTATTAACTTGAACCCCAGGTTTCAGGTGCAAACTAAACTACATTCTGGAAAAATGTTTGTTCTCTGCTATAGACCAGGATTGTACATAAACATCATCACATGACCATGTCAATCACTCTAATCAGAAATCCCATAAGTGTACATAAGTACACAAAAATATTTTAACTCTACTTAACATAACCAAGGCTAAAATGAATAATCATCCTGTTCTTCCCAAATCAGAGTTGCATTCCCTCCAAACATACTGACTGCCTGTAGCATAAAGCTGAATTTTAAATATTCCCCTTAAACACCTATATATATATTATTCTGCTACTGTTATCACATTCCTTTGCTGGTTTCTAAAATTTTCAAACTCTTATGGTCCACCAGTAACATTTCTTTCAATGTAATGCCACTTCTAATTTCCTTAGTTAACCACAGCTGGTTCACCCTCCTCATAGAGAAGAGCTTCCCAAACCGTGGATTGTGGCCCCCAGCAGGGTCACGGGATGAAATTTGATAGTCGCAACATATGAAACCATAAATGTGGAGAGAAGGCTCCATCCTGACACCAGCTCTGAGGTCACATTATGCATTTGTTAGAATTTGTGCTCCTTAAGAAAACCCCAGAGTAAGAAAATTCTTGTCAGGGAATAACCTTAATGGCAAAAGGGACAGTCATCAATTTGGAATGCAGACCAGCAAGGTTTATTGGACAACAAAGGTCAATACTTAACATTCCACTAGTCGAGGCATTGCACCATACACTGTCTTTCCGTGAATACCTGGACTTCTAGGGACATCTTTTCATCTTGGTTCCTTAAACCTGGTATCTTGACGCACAATGTTCTTTGAGTTTTTAACTTATTCAACTTTAAAATACATGCAAAACCCATTTTTGAAGCTTTGAGACTTTAGTTTTAATTTCCCAGTCTACCTTAACTGTGCTTGTTGAATATTACACAACTACTTATTTGCTTCTCTGTATCATTTTCTCTCAAGCTCAGAGTAGGTCCCTAAGAAAGACAGGTCACTTTTCCTTAAAGCAATTACTTTATCCATAATAGTGGGTTGTAATACTGATCTGGATTCTTACAGCAATCCTCAACTCACTGACAACTGTATTAGCCACTTCCGGATTTGATAATACTTTTGGATTCTTATGGCAATCCCAACCAATGACAATTATCTGTTGATTGGCAACATCCTCCTTAAATGCTAATATTTCTTGCAAATGTCTTACTCCTAATCGTTAATTTTCTCTCCTGGCAATTTATCCCATAGCAAGTGTCCTGAGCTTATTGCTATCCCCTAGCAATTGCTAAGACCGCACTGACAAGTATTTAATACCCTTTTTGCAGGTAGCTTTTTTGTGCACCAGTGTCAACACAAAAAGCAAATTCCACCCAAATATTTGTGATTCCTGACCAATGGGAAGTGTGTTTCTGGTGTTCCTACAACCCTTAGTGTGTACCTTATATTTAAAATTCTTGACAAATGGGAAGAGTGTTTCTAGCATTCCGGTAACAAACTAGCCTTAACATGTACTCTTTACTTACAATTCTAGCCTTTGGACTTTCCTTCTAGCCAATCAGCATCTAAGTTTTGGTTTCTGTTTACTGCTGATGCTGGATTCATTCAGCTCAAATGTGCCCCAGCCATTATTGTTGTGAAATAGTCAACTAGCACAGTTAAGGTAGACTGGAAAATTAGAGTTGAAGTCTTAAAGCTGCAAATTGAGTTTTGCATGAATGTAAGAGTTAAAATGACTCAGTTAAAATCTGTATGTTCTTTCTTTAGACTACATTCCAGTAATTTGGCACTTAAAGAGATGTCATATTAAAGATTTCTTAACCATATTCTCATAATACATACAAATACATACAAATAAAGGTTTTTCATCACTAAACAATGTGCAGCACCAATTGATAACTTAAGTCTTATTAATTGCACAATTGTGTCAATGAGATAAAGTCTAACATGCTTTTTCCTGCCTCACAGCCTCAACAGGAATATTGATTGATAAAACAGTAAGTGAGGAGGGAGGACATGGATGGTTAGGCCATGGAATAGCCTCTTCATGCCTAAATCTTGACAACTCCTCATTGGCACAGTAGTCAGTGTTGCTCATCTGCAGTTGAGCAGTCTGAGAATCATTTGATACAAATAAGTTCCCATTTCAAGTTGCCACATTCAGCATTGTTTTGCTTTGGATAGAAGGCCAATATAGGCAGTTTGTGCCAGGAATTTTGGTATCGTTTTCTTTCAGCATTATTTCATGCCAGGGCCAATAGGGCGTGTGTGACTCCATAAGTACCATTTTGGGTGACCTCTTCCATTCCCTGAGATTCTGTCCCACTCTTCCTCTCCCTGCTCGAATACCTCTGCTCTTCACTTCCCTGCCTGACTGTGAGATTCACAACTTCCCTCCTGTTTTATTTCATTTTGACAGGTGGAGTAGAATAAAAAGCATAATAATAACATATTTAAATATTTAAATAGGACTGGCCTCTGCAGTCAACAGCAAAGCAACAGTGCTTACCATTGTACTTGAATAAATACCTGGCAACATCTGGGGGGTAAATTAACATTCCCAATGTTAGTTTGATTCTGGAATCTCCAGGGATCCAGCAGCATTGATGTCATCAAGCAGAGGAAACAGCCAATCACACTGAAGTATTCTTACATACAACAAATCGGGAAATAAAACCACTGAATTCCTTCACTTATAATATCACATTTTTACGGTGAGCAAAATAAATGCTCAGGGTAAACACATGGAGTTAAGGTAGAAGATGAAAGAACTGGAACAAAAACTCAAAAAATAATATTTTAAAAATGTAAAATTTCTTACAAGGTAGAAATTCAATTTTTAACAAAAATCACTTGCTCTTTCAGGGCCAGTGAAGCTGCTTAGCAATAATCATAATCTTCTCATGAGAAAGTTAGTTTTGCATAATTCAACCAGGTGGCAAGCCTAAGAATGTAAGTATGGAGATTGTCATTAGTTCATAGATTTCCAGTTGAATGCAGTATGGGCGATCTTTAACAGTCCGCCCTCGGAGTAACATAGAATCACTGACAGTAACTAGTGAATTTCTGCATTTAATTGTGCATTTGTGGGCTCCGGAGGTTGCTGTCATTTTCAGAATAGCAATGACAAAAAACGCTGACTGTTTCACCACCAATATTTCCACTAAATCTAAGGCACTGAATGCTTTCAGTACACACTCTGGAAGTGATTCAATATGGTAGATGGTGCACTTCTGGTGCAGGATAGGCGTGCGTACACCACCTGTCATACTGGACTCATAGGCAACCAACTAGGCAGAAAAAACAGGCTCTTTGCAATCTAATTTTGAGATGACAAAGTCTTGAGCACGCTGATTGTAAAAAGAAGAGCTTTATCAAGTTGAAAACAATGTAAAATCAAATCAAGTATTGGAAAGCCATTTAGAATTATATAGGAATTACAATGTGAAATAGGCTATTCTGATCAGTGAAGTCACATAAGTCCACCCACGCTACCATCGCTTTCTCGCATTCCCCCCTCACTCCAGTCTCTAGTGGCATGAAGGATTAGCAACATTGTGACCAGCTGCCGTTAGAACTATCAGAAACCAGTTTATTTTAGCTTTTCAAGATCAAACATCTCAAGGACCATCATTTATCATGGGTAGACATTTCCTTGTCGGTTCTCTCTAGCAGGCAGTTCAATGATGTATGATCAGCATGTTTTTCTAATTCATTTTCAGCCTAAGGCAGTCAGAACACTCAATGACCACTTGGTGAAAGTGACATTCGAGGTGTAGAGTGTTTCTTCTACAGATGTCAATCAAGATTTATCTGACCAATTTTATTTCAGTTAATGAATGGCTCATTTCTGTCATTTTTAAGAATCTATGTCAGTCTCTGTAGTACAGATGCAACAATTTAACAATAATAAATATATATATTTTCTTTAATTTTCACGTGTATTTTCAACCTTAAAATACAATTCACACTGGTACATAAATGAAAACATTGAAGTACATTCTCCTTGGGTAAACTAGACACATATAATGTTTTTCGGAGAAACTTTGGCTCATTGGTACACTAACTATGGAATATAATAATAAAGGTTAAAAATGAACATAATGAGGCAACTTTTCAAAATGTTCTGTCATTCTTACTGTTGAAGTTGAATGCAGGTAGGATTTTTATTCTGTTATGGTTTATCAATGGAATTCAGTAACATTTAGTTTTAATAAATGATTGATAAGGTTTCCTTATGTGATGGGAGATTAAGCTGACATAAAAAAGTGATTATTCATTATTTTTCTGGTTTGGTGTGATCATGTGAGCTGAACATTTTATCTGAATTCATCTTGCGATCTTTTTGCTTTGTGAATTCTTGCAACTTTTAAAATTCATTTGTGGGACACGAGTGTCGCTGGCTGGCCAGCATTTATTGCCCATCCCTAATTGCCCTTGGAGGGCAATTGAGAGTCAACCACATTCCTGTGGCTCTGGAGTCATATATAGGCCAGACCAGGTAAGGACGGCAGATTTCCTTCCCTAAAGGGCATTAGTGAACCAGATGAGTTTTTCCGGCAACCGACAATGGTTTCATGGTCAGCAGTAGATTCTTAATTCCAGATATTTTTTATTGAATTCAAATTCCACCATCTGCCGTGGCAGGGTTTGAACTCAGGTTCCCCAGAACATTAGTTGAGCTTCTGGATTAATAGTCTAGTGATAATACCACTAGGCCATTGCCTCCCCACTGAATGTAAAACAATGGAATATGAACATGGAGCCAAAACGGTGCTGCCATAATCCTGCAGAAGTGCCAAATCTGGCAAAATGATATCAGGTCGCAAATTTGCAATAGGTCTGCAATAATACAGTAGGCGGGTGGGCTAAGAAATCAGTAGTCTGCCTGCCATTTTGAAATTAGTACTGAAACACCAATTAAGATACTTGACAGACACATTGACTGCCATAAAACAATTCCTGTGTCATAGATTGTACCCATGCAGCCACTGTAGCACCAAGAAGGCAGCGAGAGGTTTTCATCAACTGCAATGAAGGTGCAGATTGTGTGCGACCACAAACAAAGAATCATACAGGTGTGTGCAAAGTACCTGGATAGCAGACACGACACACAAATCCTCAGATATTCCCAGGAGCTAGAGATGTTTATAGATGTGGATGCTTTGGAGAGGTGGGTGCATGGGAAACACAGCCTTTGGGAATCAAGTTCTTTTCCAGGCATTGATGAAACGATATAAAGGCTGGAGATGGGTATTTGCCTGAGAGTTACTTGCGAAAGCTTTGCTGTTCATTAATCCCTGATCTGATTCCAGGGCCATTGCTCAGAGGAGGGTCTGAAAAGTTGCTGTTCCAGTCATCTTTGGGCAGTGCACCATTTGTGGTGTGAAATAGTGGCCATTGTGTGTATTGTAAATTCTGCAGGAGGAAATGGAGAAGGAGGCATGCCTCAGATAGCCTCCAATCGTGTGTGCGATCATCCAAGGCCTCTGGTGCCTTAAAAGTGACAGTCGCCTTGAACAGACAATAACAGTCAAGTGCAAAGAGCAGAGGCTTTACAGCCATGGCTGAATGCCCATGGGTATAAGGTGTCATAGATTGTACCCACATAGCCATTGTAGCACCAAGAGGGCAGCAAGGGGCTTTCATTAATTGCAATGAAGGTGCAGATAGTGTGCGACCACAAACAAAGAATCATATAGGTGTGTGCAAAGTACCTGGATGGCAGACATGACACACAAATCCTCAGATATTCCCAGGAGCTAGGGATGCTTACAGGTGTGGATGCTTTGGAGAGATGGCTGCTCGAAGATAAAGGATACTCCCTGAAGAAGTAGATGAAGACTCCAGCACAACGTTCAGGACGACGATTGAGTGTTGTTACAACAAAAGCCACTCAATGACCAGATGCATCATTGAGCAGACCAATGGTTTGCTCAACATTAGATTCCAATGCCTGAATAGATGATATGGCTCACTCTAATATGCAGCAGTTAGAGTCTCCCTCATAGTAGTAGTCTGTTGTGCACTTTTATTCTTCCAGTACTCCCTGAGATGGTTTATGATATTAAAGCAGCTATTTAGATGCCAGTTGTTCATTTTCTCTATTCTTTATTTTTCTCTCATTTGTTTTGACTATCTCCTTTTCTTTAATTATTCTGTTTTCTTTGTTTAATTATGCTGACTAAAGAAAACTGGGGATTTGATGCCATGATTTATTAATCAGAAGTAACTCTAGAAACACTAGCTGGAAGCTGGCAATGTACATACACAGATGGGGACACACTTGGACATGATGTGATTTGTAGAAACAATTTGGCTATGTTAAAAATATAAGTAAAAGATGAATGGAAACCCTTGTGCAGGATACAATAGGTATTCTTAATTTAACACATTATATAGGGCGGCACGGTAGCACAGTGGTTAGCACTGCTGCTTCACAGCTCCAGGGACCTGGGTTCGATTCCCGGCTTGGGTCACTGTCTGTGTGGAGTTTGCACATTCTCCTCGTGTCTGCGTGGGTTTCCTCCGGGTGCTCCGGTTTCCTCCCACAGTCCAAAGATGTGCGAGTTAGGTTGATTGGCCATGCTAAAATTGCCCCTTAGTGTCCTGGGATGCATAGATTAGAGGGATTAGTGGGTAAATATGTAGGGATATGGGGGTAGGGCCTGGGTGGGATTGTGGTCGGTGCAGACTCGATGGGCCGAATGGCCTCGTTCTGTACTGTAGGGTTTCTATGATTTCTATATCCTGGTAATGGGGTGACTGGCTGTGTGGAGTTTCTCCCCATGTCTGCGGGGGTTTCCTCCGGGTGCTCTGGTATCCTCTCACAATCCAAAGATGTGCGGGTTAGGTGGATTGGCCATGGTAAATTGCCCCATAGTGTCAGGGGAACTAGCAGGGTAAATGTGTGGGGTTAGAAGGATAGGGCCTGGGTGGATTGTGGTCGGTGCAGACTCGATGGGCCAAATGGCCTCCTTGTGCACTGTCGGGATTTTCTGATTCTATGACACAGTTCCTCCAGGCATGGACTCATTTACAATTTTCTGTACGCACCTGTATTCCTCCATTAATTATCCATGAGCTATGTGTGTGGGATATTTTTAATCCATGCTTGACTTTCAAATCACCAGTGAGATACAGTCAATACATATAAAAATATCTGAAAGAATGAACAGTAGATTTATTTTGCCCACTCAGTTTAACTTAGGTGACCAAGGTTATTAGGTGGGCATTCATTAGACTTGGGAAATCCCTGTCTAATTTGTGCACACAATTGATGAGGCTCAACAAAAATATATAAATATTTGGAAGCGACATGCTAGGACCATAAATTTCCTCAAGGAAAATTATGAGCAGACCAACAATTTATGGCAGGAATAATAATGAGTGGACAGACATCTGGGGGTGGAATTTAATAGAAAGAGCGTGGTTCCTGATAACAGGACTGGAAGCGGGTACCACTTCTGCTCACTTGTCTGAAGTCACCACACATCCAATTACAATGTAAATTGTAAATGCATGCACTGGGCATGCATCCCATGTGCAACCCTAGTTGGGGGCAGGCAGGAAGTGTTTGCTCCTGTCATCAATGGACTCAGTACCAAGTCAGGGAGCTCTAAAAGGCCCACCTCAGCAAGAGACTAGTTTTGCATGCAGGGACAATTGGTACCAATTGGGAGATCAATTCTCATAACCCGAAGGCCTTCCTCCTATCTCCTATGACCCATCCCTATTAGCTGTCAGCCTACTCCAGGACTTCCTCTTCACTGGCTGTCAGGATGGCGGCATTGCAGACACCACTTCAAGCATTGTGCACCCTCCCCCTGCAAATGAAGAGGAAAACTGTAATGGTGATTCTGTGCTACAATCGTGCCTTCATGCTCTTTCCCAACTAACACATTTGGCAGTGCCTACCCCTCCTCTTAACCCCCTTTGCTGTGCAGATTGGCATGTCGGTATCCTGCCAACTTACACACTTGGGCAACCCACAAGATAATCCTATAATTGACACCACCACATCCTTCCATATTTGTCCATCTCCAGAATGGTGACAGACTCACCCTTACAGATCTCAGAAGGTCATTGAGCCTGTTTTGGCATTGCAGTCAGATTCACAGGATGATCCCAAAGCTGTTGACCCACACTCTGACCTTCCTCCAGGCTGTTTATGTCTGGCTGCAAGTGGGCATGATGACCTTCTGCCTAGGTGAGGACGAGCAGGAAATCCTTATCAAACAGTGGGATTGACCTTAGTCTGGGCCCCTGCCTAGCTCCTGATCCCATTCTTTTGGTCACCTGTGGGATGACAAAGAGAATTAAAAGCCCTGTGTTCAATATTCCCCTAAACACTTGATACTCATCAGAGGGAAGGGACACTGCGTTCAATGGCTATCAAAAAGATTGGCAAGGAAACTTCTTGCTGATTACCATGTACCTCCGCTTCCCCCCCGCCCTCAGCTGATAAATCAATACTCCTCTATGTTGAACACCAGAACATACTCTGAGTGGAGAACTTAAATCTGCATCAACAATATTGGCTTGGTAGTACCAATACAGTCCAAGCTGTT
This sequence comes from Mustelus asterias, assembly GCF_964213995.1. Lineage (NCBI taxonomy): Eukaryota > Metazoa > Chordata > Chondrichthyes > Carcharhiniformes > Triakidae > Mustelus > Mustelus asterias. The sequence goes on from NC_135802.1 coordinate 85,710,678, forward strand.
TGAGTCCTAAAGAACGTTGCTGCTAGACAGGGTCTAGACAGGTGGTGAGGGAACCAACAAGGGGGAAGGACATCCTCACCAATCTTCCTGCTGCAGATACAAATGTCTATGACAGTACCGGAAGAACTGACCACCACACAAGATCTTGTCTTTACATTGAAGATATTCTCCATCGTATGATGTGGCACTACCACCATGCAAAATGGGATAGATTTCCGTCAGATTTAGCAGCTCAAGACTTGGAAACAATGAGGCATTGTGTGCCATCAGCAGCAGCAGAATTGTACTCCACTACAATCTGTAACCTCGTGGCCCAACGTATCCCCCATTCTACCATTACAATCAAGCCAGGAGATCGCCATTGGTTCAATGAAGATTGCAGGAGGACATTCCAGAAGCAACACCAGGCATACTTAAAAATCAGGTATCAACCTGGCAAAACTATGACACAGGACTACTTATGTGTCAAAAACCATTATCAGCAAGGAATAGACAGAGCTGAGCAACCAATGGATCAGATCTAAGCTCTGCAGTCCTGCCACAGCCAGGTGGTGGACAATTAGACACCTGTGGAGGAGGAGGCTTCACAAAAATCCCCATCTTCAATGATGTCGAAGCCTAGCACATCAATGCAAAAGATAAGGCTGAAACATTTACAACAATCTTCAACCAGAAGTGCCAAGTGGATATTCCATCTTGGCCTCCTCCAGAGGTACCCAGCACCCAAATGTCAGTCTGCAGCCAATTTGATTCACTCCATATATCAAGACATGGCTGAAGGCATTGGATACTGCAAAGGCTATGGGCCCTGACAATAGTATTGAAGACTTGTTCTCCAGAATATGCTACACTCCTAGCCAAGCTGTTCTAGTAAAGTTACAACACTGCCATCTACCCGACAATGTGGAAAAGTGCTCAGATATGTCCTGTCCACAAAAAGCAGCACAAATCCAACCCAGCCAATTACTGTCCCATCAATCTTTCTCAACGACCAGTGATGGAAGGAGCCAATTACTGTGCCATCAAGCAGCACTTGCTTTGCAATAACCTGCTCTCTGATGCTCAGTTTGGGCTCCACCAAGTTCACTCAACTCCTAACTTCATTACAGCCTTGATTCAAACATGGACAAAAGAACTGAACCCCAGAGGTGAGTTGAGAGTGATTGTCCTTGACATAAAAATTTGACCGGGCATGACATCAAGGAGCCCTAGCAAAACTGCAGTAAATGGGAATCATGGAGAAAACTCTTCGCCAGTTGGAGTCCTGCCTAGCACAAAGGAAAATGGTTGTGGTTGTTGGAGGTCAATTATCTCAATCCCAGTACATCACTGCTGGAGTTGGGTAGTGTCCTACCATTTTCAGTTGCTTCATCAATGATCTTCCTTCATCATAAGGTCCAAAGTGGTGAGGTTCGTTGATGATTGTACAATGTTCAGCACCATTTGTGACTCCTCAGATACTGAATCAGTCCATGTCAAAATACAACAAGACCTGAACAATATCCAGGCTTTGGCTGACAAGTGGCAAGTAATGTTTGTGCCACAAATGTGCCAAGTAATGACCACCTCCAGTAAGAGTGAACCTAACCATCGCTACTGTCCTCCAATGGCATTACCATTGCTGAATACCCCATTATCAGCATCCTGGGGGTTACTATTGACCCAAAACTGAACTGGCCCAGCCACATAAATACTGTGCCTACAAGAGTGAGTCGGGGCTTAGAATCCTGTAATGAGTAACTTATTTTTTGATTCCCCAAAGAATGTCCATCATCTGCAAGGCACAAGTCAGAGTGTGATGGAATACTCTCCACTTACCTGGATGAATGCAGCTCCAACAATATTCAAGAAGCTGGACACCGTCCAGGACAAAGTAACTTGATTGATTGGCATCCGATCCACAAGTATTTTCTCCTCCCATCACCAATGCACAGTGGCAGCCCTGTGCCTTATCTACAAGATTCACTGCAGGAACTCACCGAGGCTTCTTAAGCAGCACCTTCCAAAGTCATGACCACAAGCATCTAGAAGGACAAGGGCAGTAGATGCAATTTGATTTGATTTATTATTAGTCACATGTATTAGTTATACAGTGAAAAGTATTGTTTCTTATACAGACAAAGCATACTGTTCATAGAGAAGGAAATGAGTGCACTGAATGTAGTGTTACAGTCATAGCTAGGGTGTAGAGAAAGATCAACTTAATGCAAGGTAGGTCCATTCAGAAGTCCGGGAAGAAGCTGTTCTTGAGTTGGTTGGTACATGACCTCAGACTTTTGTATCTTTTTCCCGATGGAAGAAGGTGAAAGAGAGAATGTTCGGGATGCGTGGGGTCCTTAATTATGCTGGCTGCTTTGCTGAGCGGGAAGTGTAGACAGGGTCAATGGATGGGAGGCTGGTTTGCACGATGGATTGGGCTCCATTCATGATGACCTTTTGTAGTTTCTTGCAGTCTTGGGCAGAGCAGAAGCCATACCAAGCTGTGATACAACCAGAAAGAATGCTTCCTATGGTGCATCTGTAGAAGTTGGAAAAGCAAGGGAACACTATCATCTGGAAGTTCCCCTCCAAGCCACTCACCATCCTGACTTGGGAATATATTGTTTTTCCTTCAATGTTGCTGGATCATAATCGAGGAACTCCTTCCCAAGCAGCACTATGGGTGTACCTAGACCACATGGACTGCAGGGGTTCAATAAGGCAGCTCACCATCACCTTCTCAAGGGCAATTAGGGATGGGCAATGAATGCTGGTCTAGCTAGCAACGCCCACACCCCACGAATGAATAAAAATAATTGCCTGCTGCACAGATTGTGTGCCCTCTTTCAAAGCTGGGGGTTGGGAGTTGACAATCCATTGACTTCAGCATTGGCCTCATGCCCACTATCAAGTTGTGTAATATTTCTTCCATAATAAGACACAATTTCATTTTATGAAAAAAGCGTAATGATTTAAACCTTGAAAATTTTTAGCATGTTCCACAAGATCATAAAAAAGAGCAGGAGTCGGCTATTTGATCCCTCCAGCCTGTTCTACCATTTGATAACATCATGGCCAATCTGCTTGTGGCCTTAGCTCTTTTTTCCCCCTTTCACTTTCCACTTTCACAGTTGACAGAAAATTGTGCAAACCATACGTATGATATCAAATTTTCAATATGCATTCCTGGTCTTGTGATGTCCAACAATGAAAATGCTAAATCCTAAAATTGACCTCTGTTGGTGTGTTTTTGTTTTCACTGCATGAACAGTAACCCAGCACTCTGCACAACCTTCCCAGTACAGAATGCCCCCAAGCATTTTTCCACTGAAACCAATAAAATGAAACCAAAAGAGAAAACGCTGGAAAATCTCAGCAGGTCTGGCAGCATCTGTAAGGAGAGAAAAGAGCTGACGTTTCGAGCCCAGATGACCCTTTGTCAAAGCTTTCACCACTGATGGTCATAAATAGGGTGAACATTGAGAGAGTGATCCATTTGTGCAGCTGGTGCCATTTTATCGGGTGGTATATAAGACATTGGATGCAGTCCATAACTCCTGAACTTTTGTGAAGCATCCCACTCTGTAAAGTTGAACTGATTTCTTGTGCTGCTGCTGATTTGTCTATGGAGAAGTGGCGTTCGAGATATTTTTTTCTATGTCATGTTTTCTGCAGTTGTAAGCAGGCCTTTTTGGCTTCAGTTGTTCTTTTCATTATGGCACCGGTTTGTCTGGAGATGTCCTTCCTGCTTAAATGGGGTTTGTTTATTTTTACTGTGGGATCTTTTAATGGCTCTGCATTGTTAGGAGAAAAATTGGTTGGCAAGTCAGCTGGCAGGAGCTCTTTCATTTCAGTTCTGAGCTGCAGGTTTGAGTTAGAAGGGACAGTAAGCTGAAAAGAAGTGTCTCTCTACCTCTCTCTCCCTGGAAATTTATTTGGAAATTCTGCTGGTTATCTGAAAGCAAGGTCTTGCCATTCTGAAGGGGAGAATTTGCTATTGGCGGTTTGCCTAGAGTCTACCTGGAGTTCTGAGAAACTGTTCTGCCTTAAAACTGTTCTGGGTGTGTCAAGAGGACTACTAGAACTTATTCAACCGAGAGTTTTCAATTCTCCAACCAAAGGACTCAATTCTAGTATCACGTGAGCATTAGACTTTGCTGTGTTGAACCTGTTTGAAGGATTTTGTCTATGGCAAGGGTTTTGTTTGATTGGAACATTTTAGATATATTTGTTGAGGGTTACGTATTATTGTGTTGTTTTGTTTTTGTTTGTAATTGATAAAAGTTATTGCTAATTTTCTTTCCACACATGTTAACTACATTCTTAAATACACTTTGTTTGATAAAAGCTCCCTAGTGGGTCATTTGAATCACACCTGAAATGAGACATATCGTGCTTATCCTTGCCAAATTCAAGGTGCAAAACTTATGATCCTGGCGGGCTCCATAAAACACTTTGGAGTTTCTGACCTGAACCATAACAGAGGGAAATAAAATTGCTTGCTGAAGCAAACAAGGCATTAGTGACTTGCTTAATATGAACAGCTGATTGGTTATGTTGCTAATGTTCCAAGTGACAACCTGCTGTGAGCCTGAAGCATAAAATTAAGGGCACTTGCAATCTTCATGTTCACTGTTAATGTTGTGCCTATGGAGGAGTTTAGCTGAAGGTCATCATGAAGCAAAACGTCATCACTGAATCACAAGTCAGAGCTTCAGGACGCTTTGCCATTCTGACAAATAAAACTCCGCACATCTCTGTAGTTGTGTGTGTGGCCTGACCTGCCTGCCATCTTTCAATTGATCTTCCTCATAATGAAAAGGACAATCCTCGTGGGAAGTCACAGACTCCAAACTACAGAACCAGTGAAACCGGAAAAAAGGAAAAATTGTTCAGAAATGGTCCCTAAATGCTCCTACCAATCTTCAAACAAGCTCTTTTAAATGGTTAACTCGACAACTGCTCTGTTCCTCACAACCTTGGACATCCTTTACATAATCATAGTCCTTGGAAAGTATGTTCCTCAGTTACGTGTTAGTCACAAAATAGTCATCCTTAAATAAAATGCTTTGAATAAATCACAATCCTGTATATGTATACTTCACAATGAGGATAAAATTAGGCTTGATTCATGGAAAAAGAAAACTGTAGATATGGAAATCAGACTAAAAATGCTGAAAAACTCAGCAGGTCTGAGAACATCTGGTGAAAGAGAAATATTTCAGGTCTCTGACATTTTATCAAGCTGCTTGAACTGGTCCTGAGACTTCATCTACAGACTTCTCCACTGAAAGTCTCGAGCCTTTGACCAGTCTAGCTGCAGCTCCTTGGGTACACTGCATAGGAGAACTAGTCCAATTTAAGACATCCACAAAACTAAGGTAGTTAGTTAACAATTCTATCCAACAATGGTTCCAATAGTGCATACAATACTGAACAATTAACCCCTGTGTTTAGTCTGCAAAATTTGGCCATAATTGTCCAGCATTTAGGAAGCCTGCAGAGATGGTTAAAAAGATGAGCATGTTGTTTCTGGCCTGCAAGACATGCCCTGATTGTATATCCAGCATGTGCCAGAAACATACAGGTTGGAAAAGTCCTGATGTCAAACGATGTCTCATACTTACTGATTTGGCATCTGATCTGCCATTTTGGACCTCACAGGACAAAGGTAACAGATGTATGGGAATACCATCACCTGGAAGTTCCTCTCCAAGTCACTCACCATCTCTGACTTGGAAACATATCGGTGTTAACTTCATTGTGTTATGGTTCAGGTTAGAAACTTCAAAGTGTTTTATGGAGCCTGCATGGAGTTTTGCATCCTGAAATTGGTTAGGATAAACATGAGATGTTTCACTTCAGGTATGATTCAAGTGATCCACTAGGGAACTTTTATCAAACAAAGTTTATTTAAGAATATAGTTCACATGTATAGTAAGAAAATTAGCAAGAACTTTTATCAATTAGAAACAAGAAACAAACAATCATGATAATGTATAACCTTGAACAAAGATAACTACAATGTTCGAATCAAACCAATCCCTTAGACAAAAGATTCTTTTCACAGGTTTAACACAGCACAGACTAATGCTCACGTGATACTGGAAATTGAGTCCTTTGGTTGGAGAATTGAAAACTCTCAGTCTGAATTCACTCAGAACGGGTTGAAGACAAGACTGCTTCCCAAAACACCAGAGAGACTCTGGTCTAGCCTCCAACAACAGCAGACTTTTACCCTTCAGAAAAGCAACAGTATTATCCAAAAAAGAAGGGAGAGAGAGACTTCTCTTGCAGCTTGATGTTTCTAACCTCCTATGGGCGGCATGGTGGCACAGTAGTTAGCACTGCTGTCCCACAGCTCCAAGGACCTGGGTTCGATTCCCGGCTTGGGTCACTGTCTGTGTGGAGTTTGCACATTCCCCCCGTGTCTGCATGGGTTTCCTCCCACAGTCCAAAGATGTGCGGGTTAGGCTGATTGGCCATGTTAAATTGCCCCTTAGTGTCCTGGGATGCACAGGTTAGAAGGATTAGCGGGGTGAGTATGTGAGGTTATGGGCATAGGGCCTGGGTGGGATTGTTGTCGGTGCAGGCTTGATGGGCCGAATGGCCTCCTTCTGCACTGTAGGGATCCTATGAACTCTCACAACTGAAACTGAAAATGAACTCCTGTCACCTGACCTGCCCAGTTTTTTTTTCCGCCTCCCAACAATAACATCACCTAATGCAGTGAGCATGATAAACACATGAGAGCTTCAGAGATCATGATAAAAAAAACACTTCTTAAAGATATAATTCCTATACCACAAGAACTGCAGTGGTTCAAGAAGGCAGCTCACCACCACCTTCTCAAGGGCAATTAGGGATGGGCAGTAAATGTTGGCCTAGCTAGCAACACCCTCATCTCATGATTGAAAAATCCTTCTTTGGCCCGATTTATATGTCTTAATTGCTTATATTTGGTGCTCCTTCACTCACTTTTGATTTGGCCCATACCCTGGTCACTCATCATTCCCAACTGTGTTAAGCTGGTGCTGGTCCTCTCAATGCACTCTCCCACTTACTGAACTGCAATCTCACCACAAGGGATCTGCCTGCTTACCAGCTCTTTACTTGAGCTTATCTCAGCACTGTGTCTTTAAAGCTGTAATTTCAACTCTCTGAAGCTGTGACTCTATTGTCGTCTGACCAAAACGTCAAGGGTCATCTCATGCCACATAGCATGATGTCAGGCTGTTTACTATGTCATGCCTGTACTTAATCTTGCTGCCAGGCTGTTTTAACCATCACTGAATACCATGCAGTGTTTTTATAATGATATAAATACCAATCACTCATAGGGGATTGGCTAAACACATTGGTGGTTCATTTATTAAGACAAAGAACATGAGAACTAAAATACATGGGTATAAAGCTTGAAGACATCAACTCGATGTGCTGTTTTCTGTTCACAGGCCAATGCGAAACTGGGACTGGATCACATGACATGCTTCCCTTCTCGTGGTATCATGTTGCTATCCCTTAATGGCATATTACAAGCCACACCTTCAGTTGCTTAAGTCCCAAGCTGGAATCTTCTTTCTACAGCTCTGCACCTTGCTTTAAGATATGACTTGAAACTTTGACTAAGCTTCTGATCAGCTAATCTAATATCTCTTTATCCGCTCAGTGTCGTACTTTGCCATACAATGTTCCTATGAAGTATTTTGGGATGTTTCTTTGGGTTAAATACATTCTATAGATATAAGTTGTTGCTGTTATTGGTATCACAATACATTCACCTTTATTTCACCTAAGTTTCAGTTCTTAATGAGTAACCCATTCAATGAGCAGAACATTCAATAGAAAGGGCACAGAGCCAGGGATGATCTTGTCCGCAGCTGATACTCACAGGTGTTCTTCCTGAATGGATTCCCAAGTAACCATCAGAGAGTAGAATCATAACTGAGTCTGACTCACCATTTTAAGGACATTGATGCTAATTAACTGAAATTCTGCCTGAGATTCATTAAATCAACACAGATTAATGAAACCTTGGATCTTTCTTGTGTAGTGATGAAAGAATATTCTTGTTTGCCGTTTTTAAAGCAATATATATTTGTCCAGTTGACAGACGTGAAGCAGCACATAGCATAATTCTTCAATTCCAGTTGGGAACTGTGTTTGCATGGGATGCAGGATAGAGATAGATTTGACAATTTTTCCCTCAGTTCTTCAAACCATTCTCGTTGCAAACGTGCTTTTTCACTGGAAGTGCAAGATTGTGGAATTGCCTTTCTGGAGTCTATTAGGAATGTCACAGATACAGTTACATGTACCAAAATGGAAGATGTTACATGAGAATATTGCTGAAAATACTGAAAATACTATTCCACGGGAGAGGATGAACTCAAGACTCAAACCCATAATAACATTCATGAGTTACGAAGGTCATCCTCACGAGTGCAATAAAATAGAAATATATTCAGCCGTTTCAGTGTTTCAACTTCAAGGGAAGAATGAATTTTGTTATTACTCAGGTCCCTGCTAGGGACTTTTGAGCACAAATGATGGATTTATTCCAGTGATATCAATATGAAAAGACATGAGGATTCCATGGAAACCTCAAAATCTATTCCGTGAAGGGACACAGAGGTAGAGAAAGGAAAAGCTATCTGCCATCTGGAGGAGGTGTTGACACATGGAAGAGAAGTTACTCTTGAGGAGAGTTGCTGGCTAAGCATATTGCTTCCTGCATAAAATATCTACTGCCACCATCTTTTGAAAGATAAGAAAGAACTTGCATTGAAATAGTGGCTATTACATTCTTAGGACACCTTAAAATGGTTTTGAAGTGTTGTTTGTCACTATTGTAATGCAGAGCATGTGCCAGCCAGCTCCAGAAAAGCTCTATCTGAAGCCTAAGGTTTCGGTCTATGATCAGAACCTGTCAGCAATGGGTGAGTCCACTTATAATGGCAGAACTCTTGAGCTGTTAATATTGATGAAAAGAATTGTTTAACTAAATGTAGCCTTCAGAAGACTTTGGACAGCAGTTTGGAACGAGGAGAATGCCTATCAAACTGAAAGCCTATGGAGCTCTGTCCACTCTGTTCTACACCTGCAGGACTTGGACTGTGTACCAGCACCATGCTAAAAAGCTCAACCACTTTATTTGAACTGCCTTCAGTGCTTCTGAAGATCAGATAGAAGGGCAAAATATCAGACACTAAGGTGCTTATCTGAGTTAATGTGCCAAGCATCCACACCATATTGAGCCAGTCACAATGGTGTTGGGCTGCTCATGTAGCCAAAACTACTAGCATTTTTAGGACAAACTGCCTTTTAGGCTACCTTGCTGAGAAAGTTGACATGGAGTACATATTTCACTGTATACGACAGTAAGGCATTCCAGCACCAATCCCTGTCAAAAATATTCTCATAAGCTGACACTGACTTATGGGGAGTTTGAATCTTGTGTGCACTCTCAGGGAAGTCAAAGCAAGTACTACAAGGACATTCTGAAGGCTTCACTTTGGAGTTTTGATTAAGACTCGAGTCCTAGGAGAAGTTCAACCAGGATTGCTGCACCTGGTGTAATTAAGTAAAAAATAGCATGGCCTCCTTTGAAAACAAGCACATATTAGAAGCAAAGGGAAAATGCAAGGAGAGGAAATCCTCAGCCAGCAACTCTTCTGAAACTCAATTATCTGTAACAGAATCTTTTGGGTGCAGATCATCCTTAGCAGTTACTTATATACTATTATGAAGTTACAACTCTTTATTTTTTTGAAAATGTTAGCTCTATTCTCTCTCCACAGATGCTGTCAGACCTGCTGAGATTTTCCAGCATTTTATGTTTTTGTCTCAGATTCCAGCATCTACAGTATTTTGCTTTTATATTGATTTGTAAGTATTTTAAAACATTTTTCTGGACCTTTAACTTCTCATTTGATCAGCGTGTGTTTTGTTGTGTTCTTTACTATTTTCTCAGGCTCTTGTTTTTACTTACTAATAAACTTGCTCTTTCCTTGACTCAAGAAAGTCTGATTAAATTGGCTCCGATTAGGAAGCAAATACATTTGGACTAGGAAAAATGGGGGAAGGGACTCCTTTTAAGTTAACCTTGTTGCAACCAACTGAGGTGGGGGTGGAGGTGGGGGGCAGTGGGGATTGAATAAAGAAGGGGAGCCAGCTAACTCTTTTCACCCAGGGGTATAAAAAACTTGGGGTCCCGCTTGGGAAGTTAATGAATTAGGGGACAAGTTATAACAGTACCCATTAGAACTCTATAAGACATACTGACTCTCACCAACATTTATAGATACACCATAGAAAGCATTCTTTCTGGATGTATTACAACTTGGTTTGGCTCCTGCTCTGTCCAAGACTGCAAGAATCTACAAAGGGTCATGAACATAGCCCAGTCCATCACACAAACCAGCTTCCCATTCATTGACTCTGTCTACACATCCCGCTGCCTTGGAAAAGCAGCCACCATAATCAAGGATCCCACACACCTCAGACATACTCTCTTTTACCTTCTTCCGTCTGGAAAATAATACTAAAGTTTGAGGCCACGTGCCAACCGACTCAAGAACAGCTTTTTCCCTGCTACTGTCAGACTTTTGTTTGGACCTACCTTATATTAAGTTGGGAGGCACAGTAGCACAATGGCTAGCACTGCTGCTTCACAGCTCCAGGGACCTGGATTCGATTCCCGGCTTGGGTCACTGTCTGTGTGGAGTTTGCACATTCTCCTCGTGTCTGCGTGGGTTTCCTCGGGGTGCTCCGGTTTCCTCCCACAGTCCAAAGATGTGCGGGTTAGGTTGATTGACCATGCTACAATTGCCCCTTAGTGTCCTTAGCAGGTAAATATGTAGGGATATGTGAGTAGGGCCTGGGTGGGATTGTGGTCGGTACAGACTCGATGGGCCAAATGGCCTCTTTCTGCACTGTAGGGTTTCTATGATTTCTATGATTAAGTTGATCTTTGTCTACACCCTAGCTATGGCTGTAACACTACATTCTGCAGCCTCTCCTTTCTTTCTCTATGAACGGTATGCTTTGCCTGTATAGCACACAGGAAACAATACTTTCACTGTATACTAATACATGTGACAATAATAAGTCAAATCAAATCAAATCAGATGCTACACATGGTTTAAGTCACCTCGAAGGATGAGCGAGAAAATAATGCAGAAGAACAGATAAGTTGGTGTGTTAAATAATTGCTGTTTAATATAGTGCTATCTCACTCTCCGGAGATCTGAGGGATGGGAGGTGAAAATGCATTCTGGGAGGAGTTAGTCACTGAGAGAGATCCAGCCTGGGGGGAAATCAATTGATGCATTCTGTAAAACAAAGTGCTTGTCAGATGCACATAAATGAAGGCATTTTAAACAATGGGGAAGATAGCGATTATGGAAGATGATAGGTAGGGTTTTTTGCAATTGTTGATGTGTACAACATTGATTTTTCTACTATTTTCCCAGCACATAGCTCAGTAGTAAGTTGATCATCTGCATTTTAATATCTCTCTGCATGTCATTATGTTATGATGTGGAGATGCCGGCGTTGGACTGGGGTAAGCACAGTAAGAAGTCTCACAACACCAGGTTAAAGTCCAACAGGTTTATTTGGTAGCAAATACCATAAGCTTTCGGAGCGATGCCCCTTCGTCAGATGGAGTAGTTATCTGTTCTCCAACAGTACACAGACACAGAAATCAAGTTACAGAATACTAATTAGAATGCAAATCTCTACAGCCAGCCAGGTCTTAAAAGGTACAGATAATGTGGGTGGAGGGAACATTAAACGCAGGTTAAAGAGATGTGTATTGTCTCCAGACAGAACAGCTAGTGATATTATGCAAGATCAGGGGGAAAGCTGTGGCGAGATGTGGGGGTTACTGATAATGTGACATAAATCCAACATCCCGGTTTAGGCCATCCTCATGTGTGCGGAACTTGGCTATCAGTTTCTGCTCAGCGACTCTGCGCTGTCGTGTGTTGTGAAGGCCGCCTTGGAGAACGCTTACCTGAAGATCCAAGGCTGAATGCCCGTGACTGCTGAAGTGCTCCCCCACAGGAAGAGAACAGTCTTGCCTGGTGATTGTCGAGCGGTGTTCATTAATCCGTTGTCCTCCGGAGGCATCTCCTCCGGAGCCTTCAACATGTCATTGATGAAGACGAACATCTCGCCAAGGCCATCCCCACACCCCCACTTCTTGCCTTCAAACAACTGCACAACCTCAAACAGACCATTGTCCGCAGCAAACTACCCAGCCTTCAGGAGAACAGTGACCATGACACCACACAACCCTGCCACAGCAACCTCTGCAAGACGTGCCGGATCATCGACACGGATGCCATCATCTCACGTGAGAACACCATCTACCAGGTACACGGTACATACTCTTGCAACTCGGCCAACGTTGTCTACCTGATACGCTGCAGGAAAGGATGTCCCGAGGCATGGTACATTGGGGAAACTATGCAGACGCTACAACAACGGATGAATGAACACCACTCGACAATCACCAGGCAAGACTGTTCTCTTCCTGTGGGGGAGCACTTCAGCAGTCACGGGCATTCAGCCTTGGATCTTCAGGTAAGCGTTCTCCAAGGCGGCCTTCACAACACACGACAGCGCAGAGTCGCTGAGCAGAAACTGATAGCCAAGTTCCGCACACATGAGGATGGCCTAAACCGGGATGTTGGATTTATGTCACATTATCAGTAACCCCCACAGCCAGCCACAGCTTTCCCCCTGATCTTGCATAATATCACTAGCTGTTCTGTCTGGAGACAATACACATCTCTTTAACCTGCGTTTAATGTTCCCTCCACCCACATTATCTGTACTTTTTAAGACCTGGCTGGCTGTAGAGATTTGCATTCTAATTAGTATTCTGTAACTTGATTTCTGTGTCTGTGTACTGTTGGAGAACAGATAGCTACTCCATCTGACGAAGGGGCATCGCTCCGAAAGCTTATGGTATTTGCTACCAAATAAACCTGTTGGACTTTAACCTGGTGTTGTGAGACTTCTTACTGTCATTATGTTCACATGTTTCCTGTCAGCCTGTTAAGTTAACTTCACAGGAACTTTATGCAGTGCAAGGTTCATGAATCCAGCTTCATTATCGTGGAATTCCAGCATTTATGTGCAATCATAAAGAGTTTGAACATGCTGTTGATATTTGAACAGGATTGACATTTATTCGGCCAGAAGAGCACAGCTGAAGTGAAAAAGATACTGGAACATTCTTATTCCATTTTTATGCATGAGGTCACTGGATGACCTAAACATAGCGAATGGAAGAGAATCAAAGAAGATGTATCCTTCAGGGACCCTGACTGATCTTCTATTGACTTGAAGGAATCAATGGGAAATCAGATATGGGATACTTTATAGGTGTGCACTTCTCCTGCTCAATTTTTCCTGTACTCATTGCAATTCAATGGTCCTATACATTAGAACAGGAATATCTGACCCATACTTACAAACCATGCAATTTTTAATGTTAGCCAACCAAGATTTGATTGAATCTGAGAAATATGAGGATATGTTTTGTGTTCTTGGTCCTAATAACTCTGCTTTTTGGGTTTCGTAATTCTAACATTTTTCAATGTCAATTCTTTCTTTTTTTTGTGCTGGCAGAACAATTTTGCATTAATATTAATGTGAAAACCTGTCAACTGTGACTTACTTCTGAAAATGCCACTTTTATACTTCTCAAGTGAACTAACAGCTACTTATTTTATCTTTATTACCTGTCAACAGTGAACTTGCTGGAGAAAGTGCAATTACTGAGCTATTATAGGACTGAGGTTTTTTTTAGCTCCTGGCAGGGAGCAGACAGGAGTAGATGACAATTTGGCACGGAAATCATCATCAGATGCATGACATATTTTAATTGTGGAGCTTCATTTAAATGCTGGTGGTCAGCTGCATGCCCACTTTGGGCAGCATTTAGTTGGTGAGGAGAGTGCGGATCAGCTGCTTGCCAGAACCAAGGGAAGGCTGCGAGGGGGGGTGGGAAAAGGTGTGAAAAGGTCTTTTGGCTGGAGAGGCTGGTGAAATGGGAGTGCGGGGCAGCAGATGTATGAACTTTTTCTGTGGCGCTCTGAATATCACCCCTGATCTTCATAATCCCATTCTGGAAGTATTTTTATTTAAATTTACAATTGAGAGTTTTGCTGACTTCCTGATAGCTTTACCTGGCTAAAGGATGTTAACTATTGAGCAATGGTTTCAAGGTCATTGGGATAACTTGCACCTCCGGGGATCCTGATTTGCACATGGAACACCTACTGATTCTATTGGGAGTTTTATCCACTCTAAAATCCAATAACATTAATTGACAGGAAAAGAACTGGAACATGTTATCTTTTTCCCCCTTGCCTTCCAGTCTGGTCTGCTAGATCTAAGTGTTCCTTTATATTTCAGCAGTGTCACTTTAACATGGACAAAAGCAGGTCTTTGGCGAATGTGCGCCCAGGCAAAGAGAGGCACTATTTTCAATAAGTGGTCAACACCACTATCGGAAGATCAAAACATAAATATGGATGTAAAGATCACAAGCCAGCATAAATGCCAAAAATATAGTGTTTCTATAACTTAGATCAGGGTTGAAAATAGGAAAACATTTAATTAACTTTTTTTAATTCACTCATGGGATGTGGCCATCGCTGGCTAGGCCAGCATTCATTGTTCAATCCTAATTGCCCTTGAGTAGGTGGTGGTGAGCAGCCTTCTTTAACTGTTGCAGTCCCTATGTGGTAGGAACATCCAAAGTGACTTCAGGAGGGAGTTTCAGGACTTTGACCCAGCGACAATGAAGGAACAGTTATTTGGTTCTAAGTAAGGATAGTGTGTGGCTTGGAGGGGAACCTGAAGATGGTGGTGTACTCTTACATCTGTTGTCCTCATCCTTCTGGGTAGTAGAGGGCATAGCTTTGGAAGGCGGTCAAAGGAGCCTTGGTGAGTTGCTGCAGTACATCTTGTAGATGATACACATTGCTGCCTCTGTGCACCAAAAGTGGAGGAAGTGAATGTTTAAGATAGTGGATGGTGTACCAATTAGGCAAGCTGCTATGTCCTAGATGGTGTACCAATCAGGCAGGCTCCTATGTCAAGCCTCTTAAATGCGTCGGTGATGGAGGAACTGAATATTGAAAGTGATGGATAGTATGTTGATCAAGTGGGCTGATTTGTCCTGGATGGTGACAAGCTTCTTGAATGCTGTTGAAGTTTTACTTATTCAGGCAATTGGAGAGTATTCCATCACACTTATGACTTGTGCCTTGTATACTGGGGACAGGCTTTGGGAAGTCAAGAGGCAAGTTATTCGCCACTGGATTCAGAGCCTTTGACCTGCTGTTGTAGCCACAATATTTATATGAAAAGTCCAGTTGACTTTCTGATCAATTGTAATCCCCAAAATATTGATAATGGGGGATTCAGTGATGGTAATGCCATTGAATGTCAAGGGGAGATGGCTGAATTCTCTCTTGTGGGAGATGCTCATTGCCTGGCACTTGTATTACTTGCCATTTATCAGCCTGAATATTGTCCTAGTATTTCAGCATATGGACACGGACAAGAGAACAAAAACAAAACAACATGAAGTATGGATTATTGAACAGATATGGACTGTGAGATTACAGTTGCCAAATTGTTTGTAACATGACCATCTGCTTGTCATCACAACATGAGCCAAATATGGTATGAAAATTAAAGATAATGTGCAAATGGATTCCAAATAAACACAAGCCCACATGTGGAGAAAGCTCATCTTGGCCGTCATTCTAAAACTAAATGTTGAAGCAAAGAACAGACTTAATTATCAAAAGTAGATGACTCACAAATGTTCAGGGAGACTTTCAGTGGTGAATATGCACATATACTCATTGTCATTCTTAACTTGTGTATGAGAAAATGTCAGTTATTTGGGATGTTCCCTATACAATTTAACAGAGAAGGTTATGAATATTCAATATCATATTGTCCAGAGTTTTTAAAATGCTACCTTGGCTCTCTTGGCACCTCATGCAGATGAAATAGGCATATTTATGTATCTGCTGATAACAGTATCTACCTATTCCAATGAAGCTGGCTTATAATAGCAGAACCATAAATAAAACATAATTGACCAGGATTGCAATACTGGGTTGGGAACCGGCCACATGCTCAGTTCTGCATCCCAACCCTACGTGAGGTGTTCCAGACACGCTCACCAGACTTTCTAAAAGGTCTGGCCAAATATTATTGCCGAATAGCTTGCTGTTCAATTAAGGATGGTGGTTCGGCTTCCGAGGCTTGAGCGCCAATGGGAGGCCCCACATCAGCAAACTTACTGGCTGAGGCAGGAGCTGAAGGTCTTGAACAGAGAAAGCATCATGTGAGGGCTTCCACCACACCCATGACAATTGTCCCTGCTGGATGCCCTTCCACAATAACCGCCAGGCAGTTGTGGCCATTTTAAAATGCAATCAAAGTGGCCTGTTCTTTGGAGGGCATCTGCTTGTCATTGAATGTCAAAGGGAGATGGCTGAATTCTCTCTTGTGGGAGATGCTCATTGCCTGGCACTTGTATTACTTGCCATTTATCAGCCTGAATATTGTCCTAGTATTTCAGCATATGGACACGGACAAGAGAACAAAAACAAAACAACATGAAGTATGGATTATTGAATAGATATGGACTGTGAGATTACAGTTGCCATTTGCTGAAATACTAGGACAATATTCAGGCTGATAAATGGCAAGTAATACAAGTGCCAGGCAATGAGCATCTCCCACAAGAGAGAATTCAGCCATCTCCCCTTGACATTCAATGACAAGCAGATGCCCTCCAAAGAACAGGCCACTTTGATTGCATTTTAAAATGGCCACAACTGCCTGGCGGTTATTGTGGAAGGGCATCCAGCAGGGACAATTGTCATGGGTGTGGTGGAAGCCCTCACATGATGCTTTGCCCACTCTAGTATTTGCTGCAGGAGCTCACCATGTTGGCTTGGACATGATCCAGGTTGAGATGGGCCAGACACATTACTGACGGAAAATCCCAGTTGGGGTGATGTCTTAATAGACCCTTTTGTGAGCATTAATTGTCCTGACTGCCCATTTCTTCCTGTTGGGTAGCCAATCCAATCCCAAGTGCCTCTCATTGAAAATGTCTCAGGGTTGGAATGTCTGTGGTGGACTGACACAGAAGCCAGTTGAACAAAGTTTCGTGCCTGCCCACCTCTCATCTTGGCTCTGACCCCTTTGGAAATCCCTCCCAATTACCAACAAGTACTTGAATTTAGATAGTACCATTAATGTAGGGAAATGTTCTTTGGCACTTCACAAATCCATAAGGCACATGATTGGCACTGAGGCAAAGAAGGAAGCATCATGAGGGGCAACCAAAATATTGGCTAATGTGTTAGGCTTTAAGGAGGGTCTTAATGGAAGAGATGGAAATAATAAGGTTGAGGGATGGGGTCTGAGGCTGTGCTACTAATGGTGTGATAAAAGGAAGGGGCGATGCATGCGAGGCTGGAATTAGAAGGACAGCATTAGGGGACTTTAGAGCTGGGTGCATTTACAGAAATAGTGAGGCCATGGGAGGATTTTAACAAAAGAATTATAATTTTAATAATACTTGGAAGAGGATTGTACTGCTTTAAGGAGAGTATCTAATTGAAATCGTCCATTGTGACCATAGGAATATGTCTCCCCTGAGATGGTGTTCCACACATCATCCTAGTACCTTGGATAAGCAAACAATAAAAAAAGGCATTCCATGGTCTGCATCATTTGGACTGCACAAAAAAAATAGAAAATGCTGGAAATACTCAACAGGTCAGGCATCATCTGTGAAGAGAGAAACAGAGGGCGGGATTCTCCAGACTTCCAGCTGCATGTTTCTCGGTGGCAGGAAGTCCTGCACTGTTCAGTAGTGGAGTGATTCTCCTGTCCCACCGCTGTCAATGGGAATTCTCACTGAAGCCACCCCATGCCATTGGGAAATCCACGGTGGAGATGCGCTGTTGGCAGGACCAGTGAATCTCGCCGGCATGAACGGCAAAAGAATTTAGGCCAGAGTTAATATTTCAGACTGAAATCCCTTTGTCAGAAAAAATTAAACATATGTCAGCTTTTAAGCAATTATAAAGACATGGAAATTGGGGCGGGTAAGAGGGTAAATGATCAAAATGGCGAAAAGCAGCAGAGATCCAATGACAAAAGGGAAGATGCATTCCAGATCATGAAAATCATTTCTGAGAAGCTATTTGCAATTTATTACCATAGAATCCCTATAGTGCAGAAGGAGGCCATTTGACCCATTGAATCTGCGTCCACTCTCCGAAACAGCATCTTACTCAGGCCCACAATCATGCCCTATCCACATAACCCCACACATTTACCATGGCCAACCTACCTAACCTGCACATCTTTGGACTGTGGGAAGAAACCGGAGCACCTGGAGGAAACCCATGCAGACATGGGGAGAACATGCAAACTCCACACAGTTACCCAAGGCTGGAATGAACCCAGGTACCTGACACTATGAGGCAGCAGTGCTAACCACTGTGCCACCATGCCACCCACAGTGTAAGACCCCATCTTCATCAATTGCCAATTGTCTTTCAAAGCTATTGTTGGAAGTTGAATTCAAACCGACACCCATGGGACCAGACTTCATCAACCTTTGATAGGGTTAGGATTAAGTACTTGAGTCTGGTGCTTTGCTTAATTGGTTACATCAAAGAGTCCATGTGTTTATTGTTGAAGGGATAAGGGGGGGCTATACGTGTGAGGATTCAAATCCATGCAGAGAGATTGCAATGGATTTCATTACCTTAAGCCAGTGGTTCCCAAACTTTTTTCACTGGGCCGCACTTTTGGAATAAAAATTTGCTCGCGCCACACCGAATTTTTTATTGATAAGAAATACATTTTAAAAAAAACAACTCCTAGCAGTGCTTGATTCATAACATAGAACACAACTACTTTATAATATGATCATGGGACATCCAGAAAGTATAAAACAATGCTTGTTTAAACCATGTTTAAATGCTTCTTTGATTGTCCTTGAATCTTCCCGCCACACTTGCCATCCTCTCTCGCCGCACCAGTGTGGTGCACCGCACCTTTTGGGAACCACTACCTTAAGCACACAAGCACAACTACTTTCTCTGCTCTATCCCTATTTGTCTGTTAGTTTCTCTCTCACCTTTCTGACACAAGTTCTTCTGTTTCACTCAACATGTCATTGCCTTGTAAGGCACGGTAGCACAGTGGTTAGCACTGCTGCTTCACAGCTCCAGGGTCCTGGGTTCGATTCCCGGCTCGGGTCACTGTCTGTGTGGAGTTTGCACATTCTTCTTGTGTCTGCGTGGGTTTCCTCCGGGTGCTCCGGTTTCCTCCCACAGTCCAAAGATGTGCGGGTTAGGTTGAATGGCCAGGTTAAAAACAAATTGCCCCTTAGAGTCCTGAGATGCGTAGGTTAGAGGGATTAGTGGATAAAATATGTGGGAGTAGGGCCTGGGTGGGATTGTGGCCGGTGCAGACTCGATGGGCCGAATGGCCTCCTTCTGCACTGTAGGGATTCTATGATTCTATGCATTGACAAGATGAGGCCAGTTATACTAATGACCTCAAAGGCACAGTCTGATAAACACGAGTCACCTGATGAAAAATCATTGACTTGAAATGTTAACTCCATTTCTCTCTTCACAGATGCTGCCTGACCTGTTGAATACTTCAGGCATTTTCTGTTTTAATGTCAGTCATCTGATGTACGACTCTGTTGATTTAAGTGGCACCAGGCTAATGTGTCTTCGAAGTTATTAGTAGCATGAACGTTAAGTGCAATGATTTCTTTGTCTGGCACAGGGAAATAAATGGTGACTGGGCACTCTCCTTGCAGCATTTAATTCATGAGTTGACCCAGATACTGCCTCAGGGATAATTGGTACTGGTGGTTGTGAGTCTTCTCTGCAACCCTCTGCATCTTGTACAGTGATTCAGGCCAACACACATTGCAACTGTAACATTTCAGGTCAAGAGCATTGTGTTTCGAGAAGCATTTATCACATTAAATATGAAACAGCACCAATTGCCATCAAGAGCCATTCACAAACTCTTAATGGGAAATTTTGTACAGTGGGCACTAAATTAACCGGCTCGGTCACTGTCTGTGTGGAGTTTGCACATTCTCCCTGTGTCTGCATGGGTTTCCTCCGGGTGCTCCGGTTTCCTCCCACAGTCCAAAAATGTGCGGGCTAGGTTGATTGGCCATTCTAAATTGCCCCTTAGTGTCCCGGGATGCAAAGGTTAGAGGGATTAGTGGGTAAATATGTAGGGATATGGGGATAGGGCATGGGTGGGATTGTGGTTGGTGCAGACTCGATGGGCTGAATGGCCTCTTTCTGCACTGTAGGATTCTATAACACCAGAACACCAGTAACATCTGCAGCTCACCCAGCTATGCCGGTCAGGCCTGAGGCCGAATTTCAGATTGGGTTCTGTTGTCCGGCTTCTGGTGCACACTTCAAATAAATGGTTCAATGTGAGCCTAAATGTGGGCCAAATCCAATTTTTAGCTCATCATACTGTTGCAAAAACATTCAACTGCACCAAATAGCCTAATTAAATCTAACAAAGTGATAATTAAAGTGTGCTTTTTTTTAGTATAAATATTTACAAACCTTGAGAGTCACACAACTTTTAAGGTTTGCTCCATTTTCCTTTCAGCTTCCCAATAATACAAACATTACAATCTTACTGCAGACAGGTAAATAGTTGGGAGAGAAGGAGGTAAAAATGCACAAGATCTCTTTCCAGCTAGTGCCTTGCACTGCCTCGGCTGGAGTTTGTAGGGTCAATGGGAGGGCAGTTTGTTACAACAGGACAAATAGATTCAAACCACGTGTTTGTTGTATATCCTGTGCCCGCTTTCCCACAGTCATCATACATTTTATTGCCCTCCCACCATTTGGAGGGCAACTACCCTGACCCCAACCATGTTATTTTTGTCCATTGAGCAAAGCAGCCTATCTTTAAAAACTTTATTTTTAAATTCTTTTTCGGTGATCCAGAATGTTTAGGGGAATCCATTCTTGTGGAATTGACAGGAAGGTTGGATCATTCCTAACATTAAAAATACAATTAACTAACAAGCAGAACTCTACACATCACTACTGAAGTTATTTGTGGAGCTCTGCCCTCATTCAGATTGACAGTGTACAAACATGCGGTACAACTAAGTTTTGCCCCATCAGGAGTCATTGGATTTCAGTATTGCTTTCAGAATAATTGAACTAAATATAAATGGTAGTGCTGGTAGAAAATGAATTGAGAACTGTTAATGAGGTTAATGTTTGGGAGAAGTTCTTTGGTATCTTGAAGCGTAATCCTGACAGCAGGAGCTAGCATTGATGGCTCATGCAAAACAGTGTTTCCAAGACTACCAACAGATACTTTTTATATCTATCAGTACTGCTTTCTTTATCTTTCTTTGTAGGTGTTCTTATCCTCTCAGCAGTTTGCCGGCTAATTTCATGCTTTATTAGAGAATCCTTGCATCCAGCAAAGCAACAGTCATCTGATCAATGTGAGCAAGGCGCCATGACTGGCAACCAGTCATTTTCATTTGACCTTTGTAAAGCCCTAGGATGACCTCAGGCAAAAGTAAAGGATCTTGCATTCCTCTAGCCATTCGCAATAAATGATGAATAAACAATCTGATTCATTAAACAATACCCACCCAAGTGAAGGAATAAACAACAGTATGTCATTATAGCCCTGAAAATCAAATGTGTAATGTCATTGTATAGTTTATAGTACTTACAAACATATTTGCTTTTATCCATTTTATTCGCAACACTGCGGAGGTGTTTTTTGTGATATTTCATTAACACAGAAAGGTTTGTCTTTACTCAAAATCATCTTACAGCTGTACTCGATCGCTGTTCAGTACACAAATACGCAAGGATGGGCTGAACTTTACATTCCGTTGCAGTGGGTCGGAGTTCGATCCGGAAGTGAGCGGATTGTTGACACCCACCTCTGCTTTTGAGTGACATCAGATAATACACGAATTGGTGAATTAATGGCAGCTGGGTGGATTGTGGCCAACAGGTTTTGTGGAAGATGAACTGCTCTCTCAATGGGACATTAAGTTTTAAAGTTTATTTATTAATGTCACAAGTAGGCTTACATTAACACTGCAATGAAGTTACTGTGAAAATCCCGTAGTCATTATACTCCTGCGCCTGAGGGAGAATTTAGCATGGCCAATGCACCTAACCAACACATCTTTTGGACAGTGGGAGGAAACCGGAGCACCCAGAGGAAAGCCACGCAGGGATGGGGAGAACATGCAGACTCTGCATAGACAGTGACCCAAGCCGGGAATCGAACCCAGGTCCTTGGAGCTGTGAGGCAACCATGCTAACCACTGTGCCACCGTGCCCCCCCCCCCCCTTAGTTCCATCGTGCAAACATCCGGGCACCAAGGTGGCAGGTTCTGAATTAAAAGGAGGACATAGCTGTTGTATACTGCACTTGTTGAATAAAAGAACTTAAAGATATAGCATGTGTACAAGATTATGAGTGACATGGACTTAATGGATAAGGAGCAGCTGTTCTCCTTAGTAGAAGGGTCAGTCACGAGGGGACAAAGGTTCAAGGTGAGGAGCAGGAGGTTTAGGGGGAATGTGAGGAAAAACTTTTTTACATAGAGGATAGTGACGGTCTGGAATGTGCTGCTGGGAGGGTGATCGAGGCGGGTTGCCTCACATCCTTTAAAAAATACCTGGATGAGTACTTGGCATGTCATAACATTCAGGCTAATAAACCAAGCGCTGGCAAATGGGATTAGGTGGGAGTTCAAGTGTTTCTAAAGTGTCGGTGCAGACTCGATGGGCCGAAGGGCCTCTTCTGCACTGTATAACTCTATGATTCTATGAGCATGTGGGGTTGGGTGAAAACAACAACGCAGGTTTATGGATAAGCTGTTGGCTTTACAGAGGCTTGATCCAGACTAGGCAAAAGCCTGCAAAGCAGCCAATGATATCACAAACTATAACCATGCCTGCAATCTTAAAGAGATAGCGCAACAACACAACAACAACCCCAAATATATAATATCCCTCCCCCTTTACATCTAAGGTCCCATAACAAGAAATAATCATAGCATTTTGCATAGTCGTCAAAACATATGTACAAGGGCAGGCCATGCACTATTACATGGTGATAATACAGTTAATAGTGAAGACGATCAGGTGGGTGTCTATACCACCCTGGTTACCTGCACACTTCAGGGATTTGGTTGTTCTGACCTTAGAGGTATTCTTCGGCTCTTCAGAGGATGTCTACTCTGGAAGGTGTAACAATCTATTTTGCAGAAGGAAGACTAGTGGCTGCAAGGGATTCTTCAGCAATCTCAGTTTCTGCTGATTGGTCTGAAGTTACAGTTACTGTATCCAAAGGTGTGGCCATCTCATTGCTATACGGAGAGCTTTAGGGTTGCAACAAATTGTGCTATATTTTCTCCTTCTAGCTGATTTCTCTAATTAAACCTAAAACACTCCACTATGATTAATGGTATAGGTGAATAATGGTCCTCTCATATCTTGGTTTATTCCTGGTGTGTTTTGCTACTGGGTTTTTCGGGCTGGACCAAACTCCGGAGTAAATTAAATGCTTTGCAGCCAATAGTGCTGAGAAATGCAGGGACTATTATATCCTCAGGAACCCTGTTTGCTAGAACATAATACTGAAATCTTTCTGCCTAGGACTTCCAATCCTCGGATTCTTCCTTAAATTGCCCAGTGGTGGCAAATTTTCCCACCATTTTACTGGGGTACCAGGTTCTGCTTAGCAGTGTTCCTTCAGCAGCTTCCCTTAATTTCAATGGTTTGCCTTATTTTACAGATCAAAATATGAACCAACTGAAGCAGTTTTGCTTAGATTTAATACAACATTCAAAATCTCTGTTTCGCTCCAGCTCCGTGCCTCATCTAACTGTGCCAATGGTGAGCTCTGTAGCTTGAACTCGGAGTGCCAGTTTTGATTTTCACTATGGAACATCTCTTTTACTTCTCAACAACCTTGCCACTCTGATGCCAGATGCAATCAGCTGACCTGCTGTTGATTCTGCCCCAATGTCGAAGGTTTTTAAGGTTTTGAGTTGACTAGCACATGGGTTGGTGGATACAAGTCAATGTGGATAGTGTGTAGCCTGTGGAGTCCTCATAGGACATAGGTTTGAAGGAATGTTTCTACTGGAGATTCAAAATTGCAGGAGAAGAGGGCTCACAATGCCAGGGAGAGAAACCAGGCAGGAGGCGATGTGCCAAACCTGACCATCTTAGCACTTTTAGTGGTGGAGGGGCTGGAGCGTGCAGTGAAGGACTGGAGTCGATCCACCAGCACAGGTGAGAAGGCACCGGGGTGTTGAGATTGCGAGGGACATTATTTACAATTGAGTGAGTGATGTGTGAAGAGGGCTAAGGGGAGGGTGCATGATGTCTAGTCTGCAGATACAAATGAGGCATTGATGGATTGTGATTTGGAAGGCTCTCATGCACCAGGGAGGAAAGAATGACTGCATTTTGGATATTGTGCGATGCGAACAAAGGGCAACATCTCACAAGGTCTGCAGTGATGCCAATGTAAAAGTTTGTCTCTGCACATTCATCTCAAAGGTAAAAGATGGCCTTAACTTTCTCTGTTTTAGTTTCCTGAACTGGTGCGCCATCGATTGCTCAAGCCCTGAGGATCTCACACTAACCACTGAGGAGAAGAGGAAGCCTCAGAGGGTGCAGCATTGCATGCTTACTCTGCATTTAACATCAGCACAGACACTAACACCACAGTGGGTATGGCACACCTTGGAACGAAGGGGACCACAATCTGATGAGGGCATCTTTTTTTCATTCGTGAGACGTGGGCGTCGCTGGCTGGCCAGCATTTATTGCCTATCCCTAGTTGCCCTTGAGAAGGTGGTGGTGAGCTACATTCTTGAATCGCTGCAGTCCACGTGTTGTAGGTTGACCCATAATGCCATTCGGGAAGGAATTCCAGGATTTTAAACCAGCGACAGCGAAGGAATGGGGATATATTTCCAAGTCAGGACGGTGAGTGGCCTGGAGGGGAACTTGCAGGTAGTGCTGTTCCCATGTATCTGCTGCCCTTGTCCTTCTAGATGGAAGTGGTCGTGGGTTTGGAAGGTGCTGTCTAAAGATCTTCGTGAATTGCTGCAGTGCATCTTGTAGATAGTACCCACTGCTGCTACTGAGAGTCGGTGGTGGAGGGATTGAATGTTTGTAGATGTGGTGCCAATCAAGCGGGCTGCTTTGTCCTGGATGGTGTCAAGCTTCTTGAGTGTTGTTGGAGCTGCATCCATCCAGGCAAGTGGGGAGTATTCCATCACACTCCTGACTTGTGCCTTGTGAATAGGCTTTGGGGAGTCAGGAGGTGAGTTACTCGCCGCAGTATTCTTAGCTTCTGACCTGCTCTTATAGCCACTGGTGAATCCAGTTGAGTTTCTGGTCAATGGTAACCCCAAGGATGTTGACAGTGGGGGGATTCATTGATGGTAACAACATTGAATGTCAAGGGGCAGTGATTAGAGTGTCTCTTATTGGTGATGGTCATTGCCTGACATTTGTGTGGCGCGAAAGTTACTTACCACTTGTTAGGCCAAGCCTGGATATTGTCCAGATCTTGTTGCATTTGAACATGGACTGCTTCTGGTAGAGATTTAAATGGAATAACCATTTGACATTCAGAAGAGTGCTGGAGAAGAGCCAGATGCTGAGACTTAGTCAGATGTCGAGTCTCTGGAATCTCCAGGAGGCAGCAGATGCTGGACGTCCAGCGTGAGGTACATGAAGATTTGGTGAAGATACCAGAGGGCTTGCACATCTGGCACAGACTTTGGAGGAGACAATCTAGGCTATGGCTGCCATAATCAACTGCTCTACAGAATGTAGGGCTTTCTCCATGAAAGCCTATTCTGGAGAGCCAAAGCCTGCAGATTGCTGAAGTTGTGTAGGCATTCTGGCCTATATTCCATCACCTTGTCTCTGAGCTCAGGGACCCAGAACCAGGCAGATGAGGTGCCTGTAGTCACATCCAGACCCTGGTTCCTCTCAGGAAAGCAGGGAGGGCCAAATGGACCTCATGGGAGAGGGTGAGCAGCAGCTGATGCCATTTGGGGGCACCTCTCAGGGCACTTTTTATGAGGGCAAGGCAGGAAGAATCAAGCTGTAGCACCTGAAAAATAATTTTAAAATCCCACAATAGTCACACTTTGGTGGGTGGTTTTATACTTCACATTATTTGTAAATGTTACTGATGTTCTGTCTACATAAATGATGTATTGTTTGAACATGCACAGAAAGATCACTGGTTTATTTACTGTGAGTAATAATGCATTGAAATAGATTCTTGTTTGATTTGTAATCATGTACAGTCAAATGAATGATTTAGCCTGGATTTGTGTGATTGACAGAGATGACAAACTGTTTTTTTGTAATGGAGGAAGGAGAAGAAAGAAAAGTTCATAGGATTAAAGGGATGATAGGGAGTGGGATAGCTTGATCTTGGTTTCAGATAAAGCTCGGCACAACATCGTGGGCCAAAGGGCCTGTTCTGTGCTGTACTGTTCTATGTTCTATGTAAAGAATCCCTACAGTACAGAAGGAGGTCATTCAGCTTATCATACCTGCACTAACAACAATCCCATCCAGATCCTATCCCCATAACCCCATGTATTTATCCTGCTAATCCCCTGACATGAAGGGGCAATTAACCATGGCCAATCCACCTAACCTGCACATTTTTGGACAGTGGAGGGAAACCGGAGCACCCGGAGGAAATCCACGCAGACACGGGGAGAACATGCAAGCTCCACACAGTCATCCAAGGCCGGAATTGAACCCGGGTCCCTGATGCAGTGATGCAGCAGTGCTAACCACCTTGCCACCATGGTCAGGCGGGTCCTCATATTCCTTCATTACTAGATGAACGAAGCCAGCCAAGCTGAGTGAGCCAGAGGCTTTGCAACAAATCCCCCACATCTAGGGTGCCATAGACAGCACTCTTGTGGTTATCAAGGTGCCAGCAAGTCATCCGGATGCCTCTGTGAATAGGAAGGGTTATCACTCCATGAATTTGCTACCAAAGATCTAAATTCAACAAGTCTGCGCAAGGTACCCTGACAGCTCCCATGATGTATACATGCTGTAGCTCTCCGAGGGGCAGAGACTGTTCATGACTCCAGCTTGGCCGGAATGTTGATTGCTGGGTGACAAAGGGTATCCGTTGAAAAGGTGGTTCATGCCACTACTCCAACACCCTCAGATAGAGGGGGAAGAGAGGTACAATCAGTGTCATGCCTCCATAAAGTCAGTGGTTGAGGGGATGATAGGGTGACTGAAGATGAGGTACCACTGCTTGGACTGTTCCGGGCATTGCCCTGCAATATCCTCCAGAACACGTGTCCCTTATCATCATTGTCTGCTGCACTCTGGCACAGGCAAGGGGGGCACACACTTGAGGATGAGGATACCAAGGTGGCTCCGACCCTTCAGAGGAAAACTTTACAGATGGATTAGATGAGGAACCCATGTAGGTACAGGTTGAGGATGAGGAGAGCAGCCTTGATGAAACTTAAGTGAGGCAGGAAGAGGGAGGCCTTGAATCAACACTCTTCAGCTAGGCTGCCAAGGTTTGCCTTCCGTCTCAGTGCAAGAGCATTGCTTCCATCACACACATTTATGAGAAGGTAATGCCATGACCCCAATGTCACCTCACAATGCCTGTAGTAAATTCTACTGCCCCTGCCAACCATTGTAAGGTACTGATGATGCCTATATCAATGGGAAATGTGAGGGACAGTCAGAGCATTGAAATACAATCTTGCTTTATATCTTTACCAGAGATGCAAACAAGGAACAAAACATAATATGGTTGCCAAAGTCTAACAGAAACAATATATAGCAGTGATGAAATGAACAGATGTCACCCATGAAAACTCCATCCTGTGCTCACAGGGCTTTCAACTTACGCTTGCAGATGCTACAACTAGGTGCCCCCCAAAACCACCGCCAGCACTAGGCCAGACTCGCTGGCAGCAGCACTGGGGGAAGATTGCTAACTCTGCTGTCGCGTTGGCCTGAATGACGATGGCGGACGACCTCTGGCTGATGGGGCCTGATTAGTGACATGGCTGGGCACTCCTTAGTTGTTGCGGCCTTAGAAGATGCCACAGTTACTGGTAGAAGGGCGAAGGCCGTCCTCGTCCAGAACATCATGAGAGGAGCCCACAGAGCAGACAGGCAGCTTGTGTAACAGTGTGAGGCATGCCTGGGCTTTCATGCTCACGACTGACGGATGCGTACCTTGCAAAGAGAGTAGGTGCCTCATCCATCTCTCACACTGGCAGTGACCTCATGAACTCACAGCTGGTGTGTGGGCTTGCTGGCCTGGATGCAATCCCAGGGACTTCAGATGTCTCTCCATGAGAGTTGCCACTCTCTCAATCTGGGAGGATGTGCGCTTGATGCTCAGGATCGACGCAGTGCTCATGCTCCGCTTGGACTCCTCCATGACAGATACCGTGGTACACATCCCTGTCAGATCTTCCCACTCATCCCACTGGACATCCGGCATCTGCCACCTGATTGACGACTCCATAGGCTCTTCTTCTGGCTGAGACTCAGCATGGCCCTGGTCTCCAGAAGTCCTTCCCCTGTTGGCATCCTGGGCATCCTCTGCCTCTGCCAGTTTCTCATGTGAGTATTATGTACCCTCACCACAGTGTACTCCCAATGGAGCCAACCCACTTTTGCACACTGACGTGACTATACCTGCATGGGATCTTGGTGCAGGGTGTGGATGTGAAGCCGGTGCATCACTCAGTTGCTCCTCTTCTGGTGTCAAGAGAGTGTCCTCAGAGTCAGTCGCGCATCATGAGGATAAAACAGAATATGTCAGTTAAGAACATCATTAATAAATGTCTGTCAAGCACAAGCTTACCAGGATGGACATCTGCCTCACTGAAGCACTGTGAGTGGCCAAGCAATAGATACTCAGGATTTGAACTAGTTATTAGAGATGCATGACGCTGCCTTTCTTGCACAATCCCCTGCTCTCTCATCTGCCCACTGCACTCTTACCGCCCTCCGAGACCTCTGTCTCTCTGGGATCTTTCCCCTCACTCCCATTTCATTGGGCTGGGCATACATCTCAAGTCTGGACTAAATCAGGATGTTGGGTACCCAATTACCTATACGCACGCATTCTAGTGCATTATGCTTTCTCTTCTGAACATAAACAAATGTATTCATTGGTGCATCTTCTACTTGCAACACCATTCCAGCCCCCCCTAAGCCCCCCCACATTTCCCCATCCTCGATAGTGAGCTTGAGGTGGCCATCAGATTGGCATTCCTCATCCTTCTATGGCATCCTTCTATCCTACAAAAGGCAAGCGGCAACATCTCCCACCCTTAGCAGGTGCATGGATATGTGGAGCTATACATCCATCTCACACTCCTGAGAGTGGCAGCTTATGGCCACCCTTCAGGACAACTATATTTAGTTTCGTGTCAAGTTTGTGCTCACCATTGCGGAATACAGAAGATCATTGAACCATCTCTGGCACTGGATCCGTGTGGAGCAAACTACAACATGCCTGCTCACCTGCGCAGCCACCTCTGTCTCGGCCTTTTTTGTCTGATGGGGTGGCTTCCACTTGCCATGCTGCAGCATGAGTATTTCACACTGGGCACCCACTGTCTCCACAATAATGTGCAGGCAGTCGACTGAGAATCATGGGGCAGAGTGCCCACCAGCATTGACTTCCCATCTGCCGTGCCCACCGGGTGCAGATGCCATCACTTATGCCAGGTTTTCCACTTAGTCATCAACAGCTCTGTTAGGGTCTTCCCCAACTCCTGGAAGCACTCATGGAGTTGCTTGCGTTCATTGTGTAGCCCCCTCCGGATGACCATTAGACTCATGCCCCTGACCCTCTCCCCTCCAGCAGCCCAGCTCCAATGTCTGGCCTTGTTTCACACTGGCTGGCCCTGCAGTGGACAATGTGGATGCTTCTGGGCCCTCCAACCACACGCGCCAAATGAACACAAACTTCAGGCCTTTGTCACTCTGGGTCGAATTTAACAGGGTGCTGCCCAACTACCCCCCCCCCCAACCCCCACCCCCCCCCCAACCTCCCCCCCCACCCCCCCCCCCCCACCCCCGCACACCCCCACCAGAAGTAAAGTTGGTAGGCAGCTCACAAACTGGAAAAAAATCCTGTCCCAGAAACATCACACGCTGCCAGTGGACTAAACTAAGCGAGATAGGGACTTCCATCCTTCAGAGCGAGGAAGTCCCACCCTTACATGCCGGTGACCAATCTGATTGCATGTGCCAGAGCTCAGTGGTGGGCACTGCCAGGACTGCAAGGAGGAGCAAGCAGATGAGTGATGGCTTCCAGAGGTAGGTAAGTGCCAGATTTTTAGAATGGGGAGAGATCCAAGAGTCCTTGGAGGGGGAGAGCGGGGTGAGGGCCTGGCTTTTGTTGGGCAGGCAGTGAGGAACAAAGTTGAGGTTTGACATTCTGCAGATCATGCCCCTGGTGCACACAGGGCACCACCGGAATGATGTGGTCTCCCTCTTTCTTCCCCCCTTTCCTCAACCTGACCTCAGAAAACATACTGCCCATTTCCTCCTGCTTGCCCATACCAAACAGATTATGGTGTGGCAGCCTAATATCTTGGACAATTAGCTTGGTAACAAGCTTGTTTGCTCTTATTTACTTAATCATGGCTGCTGATTTTGGCATGAACCTGTCTAGTGAATTATGAGAGACAGCTTGGAGAGGGGTGGGCTGGAAGCTTGGCACCCTTCTTATGTTTCGTGCCTCCCCCACCCACCAAAAATACACCTGGTGGGCGGGGCATAAAATCCAGCCCATTGGCTGCATGGTATCTAACATAGAAATGTCCTCATATGCACTGATGGAAGTGACAGGAGTAATAAAGGCATGCTTTTTGTCCCAAAGTGCTTTGTGGCTTGCAACATTCATCAGAAACCAAAAGCATGAGGATCATTCATCTTAATAACTCTAACCAAGCTCTAGGTGCTTGTTGGGTCTCTGGAACTTGATGGTTATGCCAGGACCAATTTGGGCTGGTTGCAATGTCGTGAGTGGCCCTCAGGTAGGTCCTTGAAAGGAAAATGTGAAATGGGAGGAATTGAACAGGGGTGATATTAGTGCCGTGAGGGAGTTAGCAATGATTGGGAGAGCATTCGACCTCCTCCTCCTGGCCCACAAGGGAATCCAAAATAACTTTTTTAACTTATGATGAGCTATGAGGAGAGACTAGATAGGTTGGGTTTGTTTTCACTGGATCAGAGGAGGTTGAGGGGAGGATCTGATAAAGGTATACAAAATTAGGAGAGGCATAAGTAGGGTAGATTGTACAAATCTTTTCCCCAGGGCAGAGGTGTCCAGGACCAGAGGGCATAGGTTTAAGGGGAGACGTAAGTGGTTTAAAGGGGATCTGAGGAAAAAAAAATCACCCAGAGGATGATGGAAATATGAGAGGCACTCTCTCATGTTGCCTGAGAGTGTGGTGGATAAAGGTACTCTTGTAACATTTAAGAAGCATCTGGACAAGCACTTAAATCATCAAGGCATAGTCGGCTATGGTCCAGTGCTGGTAAATGGATTCAGTAAGAAGTCTCACAACACCAGTTTAAAGTCCAACAGGTTTATTTGGTATCACAAGCTTTTGGAGCGCTGCTCCTTCATCAGGTGAGTGTTACCAAATAAACCTGTTGAACTTTACCCTGGTGTTGTGAAACTTCTTACTATGCCCACCCCAGTCCTACACCGGAATCTCCACATCATGGTAAATGGATTGATATAGATTGGTATTTGATGGTTGTCAGAGACATGGTAGGCCAAATGGCCTGTTTCTGTGCTGTATAACTCTATGGACGTGAGTTTCTGGCTGCGTCGCCCCAAGACCGGAAAATGCCACCTGAGGTCAACGGACCTTTGCATGGTCTGTCCCGCCCGCTACAATTCCCCTGGCGGGTGGGATGGGAAAATCTACCTGATGACTCTTATCCCATTGGTGTTTTACAATCTAACACCCAGCTCCCAGCCCTGTCACTTGTGGCTTGGTTGGGAGCATTCTTGCTTCAGGCCTACAAGGTTCTGGGTCCAAGGGTGGAAGCACAGAATGGAGACAACAAGAAACCAGTACTAACTTGGAAATTTGGGGAAGGTAAGAATTTGGTGCAGAAGGGAAAAGAGGTGCTGGTTTTTACACTCTTTTACAGCCTTCAGAGTGTTCAAAGGCATTAATTAGGTAAGCAGGTAGGTGATTGGTGGGTGAGTTTTAGCATTTTATCTATCTGAACATGGGCAGCAGTTTAAACCGGTAACATCCAGTAACATTATGCCACTGTCTCCCCTTTGACTTGTGGTGCCACTCTATGCTGCTAAGGCTTTTTAGGGTAGGTCATTGCAGCAAAGTCTCATCTTGTCTTCATACATTATTCACAAAGACACACTCCTAAAATGAGTCGCCCTTTCAAGTCCCAAGAGCAAAAACTCTGGCTGACTTTCCTCTTTCTAATCCAGGGGAGCTGAGAAAACCTACAGCTATCCTCTCATAACTGAGTTCAGCTAACACAGCACAAAGATTGAATTTGGGATCTTCCTGTTTCTGTGTTGCGAAACTCATCACTGGGTACACATGCCATGTAATCAAAAGAACACAATTACTGTATTTAGAAAATTCTAAAGACCGATTAATCATAAATGATCAGTTATCTGTCATCTCCGAGAAGGCCTCCTGAAATATGAACAATTTCCAGTAGTTTTGAAATGCAATTTAGCAGAAGTACTGAATATCTTAATTATATCTTGGCAAGCTGCAATATTATTTCTGATGTGTTACTGTAATTTATTTATAGCCGCAGATCCAGAGTCATTTAGCCCATAGTGAGGCAAAGATTGGTTATAAGATCAAACGTTTTATCCTGTATTTTATCTCTAAGACACTAGGCTGAATTTTCCCAGGACCTTGGAGGATGGCATGGAGACAATGGAGCAAAGCTAGTTTAATGAAGAGTTCCTGCCTCCGGCTGTTTCTCAAAGAACAAAGATCATTACAGCACAGGATCAGGCCCTTCGGCCCACCAAGCCTGTGTCGACATAGGACGCCTTTCTAAACTAAAGACCTTTTGCCGCTACAGGGTCCGTATTCTTCTATTCCCTGCCTATTCATGTTTTCTTTAGTGTATCTTCACACACACCTTTTTCCCTCTGGGGAATAGTGGGTAAATAGTGGAAGGATTCCCGAGCTGATTATCAACCTGTTGAACCACATTCCATGATCATCAAGTCCTTGAGCTGGACTTAAACCCAGAGCTTCTGATCCAGAGGTAGGGACGCTACCACTGTACCACAAGACTGATGATTTCCTGGGGTGGGCTAGTCCAATGCTGGCAATCTGTCTGTCTGTGGCGGAAAGCCAAATAAGGCTGTCGGTTGACTAATTATCAGCAATTTTCACACCACGCAGCAATTCTGTCAGTGTGTTATGGGGTGTCCTACTGTGGCAACATCCTGGCAACTAAGAGGAGGCAACTTTTCAGTGGAAAGTCACACTGAGGATTTTTAATGGAATATGCCAAGAATATGCCAAGGCTGCTGCCTCCCCATTTCACAGCTTTCACATCGAGTGAAAATTATCAGGAAATGGATATCCCTGCTTTTCATGGGGCCAATGCAATGGCAACTACTCCCTTGATTTTGATGGCACCTCCATTACTTTCCTGATGCTTGGCCCTCTGCGATGGTCTCACTGATGACACAGGCCATTGCTGGCCTGCCTTGCAATGGGCCATGCTGTATCACCTTCTACCTCCACACCTCACTTGCCATCCCTAATTGGATGATGAATACAGAGGTGGCCTGCTAGTTGGTCGCCACATGTGAAATGAAGCCGGCTGCCACATTGTGACAGAGAGTGAGTGGGGTCAGGACTTGAAATTGGTCCTGCCTCCTGAATATTTTCAAAGTTGGGAAAACTCAGCCCTCTTACTTATTCTCAATCGGGTTAGTGCTGGGATCCACAAAGCAATAATAGAAGGAGGCTCAGGATTGGGGTAAGTTCTCAGGGTCTTGCAGCGATTTTAATCTTGAACAGATTTCCAAAGTTTAGCACTCAGGCTGAGTACTAGGTACTGAAAACGCTGGAGAGGAAAGTTCTGGGAAGCTAGATGACATATTATGATCATTGAAAGAAGGACTTTTGAATCCAGAAGCATTAGGAGGTGGAGGGGATCAGAGCTTTGAGGGAATTCTAGGAGGCTGACTCAATGGGAATGCAGCCTTGCAGTTTGTGAGCATTGAGATGGGGCCCCAGTAGGTGAGGGTGATGTTGGAAGGGGGGAAACAGTGGGGGAGGTTCGGTGCAGGCGTCGCAGGAGAATGGGACCAAACCGATGGCTATTTTCAATCTCTTAAACCGCACTCCGCCCAACACGTTTCCAATGATCACCCTTAACTCATTCACTGCGTCCTTTACATTCTCAGATCATACTATTTCCCTGAGCCACCCCCACACATTGTCAAGCAATCTTTATATTCCTGCCTTAAAGCACTTATAGATAAATAAGCTGCTTCTCAAAATTAACAGATGCCAATGGAAATAAAAACTGGGAGAGATGTAAAATGGGCCGCCCACTCGCTAAATTCTTTATTACACTATCACACAAAGCCACAATCTACTCATAATAATTTGTTATCAGTGCACTGATTGTTGCTGGCCCTTTTCTGATTTTACAGTCAACACACATTTCCCTGAAATATTGAAAGAAGTAAAAATTCTGAGAGGTATACTCCACCATAAAGCCCTTACCTTCAAATATTTATGTAGCGTCTGCTGTTCCATGGAACAGGGCTGAACTGCTCTCAGCTTTCTATCCGTCTGTAATTGGAAGCGAGGCATACAAGAATGAGTATGTCTGAGATGGTTACTAATGGTCTCCCATCCGTCATTTTGGGGAGTTGCTGGGTGATGATAGGGATTTTACCTGAACAAACTGAGAAATTATTTTGTTGGTAATCTTAAAGAAAAAAAATCTGACTTCTTATATCAACAGATTATCATAAAATCTCCCTTTATTCCTGCACTGATATACAAATACATTTTCAAATGGACATCTCCTGCAACCTTGCCATTTAAATGTCTGCACTGTTGTGTTTTGGGATTATTTGGTCATTTTCCCACAAAAATATTGAAAGGCAAATGATTTAAAAATGCATTCTGAACAAAAGTTGCCGCAGAGATGTTAGTTTTTAGACAGAGCAACAAACTGAGGTCTAATTCTGTGGGCAGATTAATATGCTGAAAGCAATCTTTCCAAACTCAAACAGTAGATAATTCATTAGCACCAACTCACCATTCAGTTACTCATCCAGCATCTTGGGATTGTTAAACACTTTTGATCTGTGGGGGTTTGGAATAGCAGCTACAATAATCAAGGCAAACACCAAAAAGGCAGAGCAGAAGTTTATGGGGGAAGATCCTCTGCCCTTGTCAGGGAGTCCAGTTTTTTTGCATTACACAAATAATGTACTGAAGTGGGTTAGAATATTTTTTCTATATAAATGGTACATGAACACAAGCTATACTGATTGTACCAAGCATATCTCTGCAAATAATTTGCCTACTGTGGAATAAGAAATCTGACATGTCAAACTGAATGTTGTCTCATTTAGTGCTCGCGTGCTTCACCTTGGAGAGATTGAAGTTTTACACATGCGGAGAATGTGGTGATCCGATCCTGAACACAATTATAGATATACAGCAGTGTCAGTCAATTTCCATAGGAAGCAGCATCCAGAGATGCCTAAGGGAGTGGTTGGCATCACTGAAATCGAGTAGCTATCTGTCACAGATGAGCATTAACAAGAGTAGGCACTTCAGAGAGCTAGAATATGACAGTATCTGCGTTCAGAATAAAACAAATGATTGTTACTACTTTGAAATGGGCAGCAGTAAAGGGAACAAATATAATAGGAACAATAAAGGAAAGAAGAAATTGACAACAAAATCTGTTTTAATTATGGCCCAAAAAGAGCTCTAGTCTGTCAAACGAAAATCACTGTAATTAAATTTTTACCTTATCCTTCAGATCATTTATTTTTGTGCTGTAAATATGAATTAATAATAATGCAACAAAGTCAATGAGGCATCTAGAGCATCATTGACATCAGTCCAATCTTCGTAACCAATAGAAGTACTTATTAAATACCTCTGCCATTGTTGACCATCATTTACAGATTGACAAGGCTCCTGTTGAATTTTACCTCACTTTTCATAATTCTCTTTGTACTTGTGAAAAACCTTTCATCCCTTTCGATTTTTGATTTTTTTCCCCCTCATACTCCTTTGTTTTCTTATCCTGATTTGAACTTTGTTTCTTAGCTGCTCATCACTCACTGTTTCTCTACAGTCCTGGTGTCAATTACTTTCTGCCGTCGCACTTCAGCTGTTGCAATCCCAATCTTTCTAATCTGCTCTCTCCTTTCTAGTAAGAAGTCTCACAACACCAGGTTAAAGTCCAAGAGGTTTATTTGGTAGCAAAAGCCACTAGCTTTCGGAGCGCTGCTCCTTCGTCAGGTAAGTGAGAGTTCTGTTCACAAGCAGGGCATATAAAGACACAAACTCAACCTATAAAATTAGCTTGTGTCTTTATATGCCCTGTTTGTGAACAGAACTCCCACTTACCTGACGAAGGAGCAGCGCTCCGAAAGCTAGTGGCTTTTGCTACCAAATAAACCTCTTGGACTTTAACCTGGTGTTGTGAGACTTCTTACTGTGTTTACCCCAGTCCAATGCCGGCATCTCCACATCTCTCCTTTCTAGCACAGTGGTTAGCACTGCTGCCCCACAGTGCCAGGGTCCTGGGTTCAATTCCCGGCTTGGGTCTCTGTCTGTGCGGAGTCTGCACATTCTCCCCGTGTCTGCGTGGGCTTCCTCCGGGTGCTCTGGTTTCCTCCCACAGTCTGAAAGATATGCTTGTCAGATGCATTAGCCATGCTAAATTCTCCCTCAGTGTACCCAGGCAGAGTGTGGCAACTAGGGGATTTTCACAGTAACTTCATTGCAGTATTAATGTAAGTCTACTTGTGACACTAATAAATAAACTTAATCTATAAATTGCATCATAATTTGGTCACTACACCTAGGTCCTTACCCACCTATAAAATTAAAATCTTTTTATATTTTTAAAAACTTTTCCTTCCGGTTTACTTTCTTCTTTCTCTTAATTCCATCTTTCTTTCCCTTTCTTAAACTTGCTTTCCTTCCCTGATTTGACATCGAATTTGCCCACTTTAATTGATGCATCCTTCTCAGGCCATGCACTGTTCATTTCACAATCCTTCAATTTGATTGATTGAGAAGATGCCCAGTTACTTTCCCTGTTTCCATCTCTGCAACTTTACCTGTTTGCACTTTCAACAACTTGTCACTCAAAAAACTTCAAATCTAAATGTAAAAGAGTGAATGTAGCCAACCAGAGACATGGGCTGGAATCCTCCGACCTCACCTGCAGCTGGGATTCTCCGGTCCCGCTGCAGGGAATGGAGATTTGGCTGAGCACCAAATTCTCAATTCTCGCTGGCAGCAGTGGTAGGGCAAACAACATTGGAGAATTCTGGCCATAGTCAGGACTACTCCTACAGCTAATTATAGCCCAGTATACAAAGACAGAAAATGCTGGAAAATCTCAGCAGGTCTGACAGCATCTCTGGATGACCGTTCATCAGAGCTGAAAATAATATAAGATGGGATAATATTTACAGTGTTAGCGAGAAGGGGGGGGGGGGCGTGGATTGACAAAGATGTCATAGACAAAAGGACAAAGGGAATGTAAATGGTGGTGATCATGGCTAAGAAGAGTGCTGATAATGGCTGATTAAGGGATCAGAATGTGTAAATGGCAGAATAAAGGTAATCAGAGTGTCAAAGTACAACCTGAGACATATAGCAGATGGTCCTAGTAGAGTGGGTGGAGGGGAGACTGTGGTGGGGGAAAAAGATGCAAAGTGAGATTAAATAGAGGTGGAAAAATGAAACGATGGAAGAAATGAAAATAAAAATAAAATAAAGAGACAATGAAATGAAATAAAACAAAATACATGGAAAGGTGGGTGAAGGTGGAGGATAGAGTTCATGCATCGAAGTTGTTAAACTCAATGTTCAGCCTGGAAGGCTGTAAAGTGCCCAATTAGAAGATCAGGTGCTGTTTCTCCAGTTTGCATTGGGCTTCACTGGAATACTGCAATATGCCAAGGATGGACATGTGGACAAGGAAATCATAGAAATCATAGAAACCCTACAGTGCAGAAGGAGGCCATTCGGCCCATTGAGTCTGCACTGACCACAATCCCACCCAGGCCACACCCCCACATATTTTACCCGCTAATCCCTCTAACATACACATCCCAGGACTCTAAGGGGCAATTTTTAACCTGGCCAATCAACTTAACCCGCACATCTTTGGACTGTGGGAGGAAACCGGAGCACCCGGAGGAAACCCACGCAGACACGAGGAGAATGTGCAAACTCCACACAGACAGTGACCCGAGCCAGGAATCGAACCCGGGACCCTGGAGCTGTGAAGCAGCAGTGCTAACCACTGTGCTACCGTGCCACCCCAAAGGAGCAGGATGGTGTATTGAAATGGCAAGCAGTAGAAAGATCTGGGTCCTGCTTGCAGATGGACCGAAGGTTTTGTGCAAAGTGGTCACCCAGTCTGCATTTTGTCTCTCTGATGTAGAGCAGATTACATTGGGAACAGCAGATTTAGTAAACCAGATTAAAGGAGGTGCACGTAAAGTGCTGCTTCACCCGAATGGTGAGCAGGGAGTTGGTAAAAGGGCAGGTGTTACACCTGTTATTCAATGGGGAGGTGCTCTGGGCAGGGAGTGAGGTACTGAGTGTGATGGAGGAATGGACCAGGGTATCTCAGGGAAGGTCCCTGTGGAATGCTGAAAGGGGGAGTGAAGGGAAGATGTGTTTGGTGGTGGCATCATTCTGGAGTTGGCAGAAATGGCAGAGGATAATCCTTTGAATGCAGAGGCTGGTGGGGTGAAAAGTGAGGACAAGCGGGGCCCTATCCTGGTTCTGGGAGGGAGGGGAGGTGGTGATGCAGTGGTGTGGGAGAAGGATCGGACATGGTTGAGAGCCCTGTCAACCACAGTGGGTGTGAAACCACAGTTAAGGAAGAAGAGGGAAGACATATCAGCAGTGCCTTTTTGGAAAGTGGCATCATTGGAACAGATGTGATGGAGGCGAAAGAACTTAGAGAATGGGATGGAGTCCTTGCAGGATGTGAGATGTAAAGAGCTGTAGTCAAGGTAGGTGGGAATTGGTGGGCTTCTAATGGATACCAGGGGACAGTCTACCGCCAGAAATGGAGACAGAGAGGTCAAAGGAGAGAAGGGAAGTGTCGGAGATGGACCATGTGAAGGTGATAGACGGATAGAAATTGGAAACAAAATTGATAAATTTTTTCCAGGTCCAGATGAAAGCATGAAGTGACATCAAAATAGTTGTCTATATACCAGTAAAAGAGTTGCAGAAGGAGGTTAGAGTAGGACTGGAACAAAGAATGTTCCACATTTCCCATAAGGAGACATGCATTGTTGAATGAGAGAGCAAGTTCAGCCAGGCAGAGGAGCGTGGTGGTGAATAGAGATTGTTCAGACCAGTATATTTATTTTAGTATTGATATCCCATTTTCAGTTCAGTGTCTGTTAAGGCTATTACGCCTACATCTTCCTGTAAAATAATTGCTTCTTGCTTCTTCTGCTTTTTGCTAGTCCATTGGATTTTATTCCTTTACTCCACATTGCGACCTTGTTTCTTTTTTAATATTACCCTCATCTATTTCTCCCTTCACTATTAGCTGACCTTGCTTGACCCTTTACTTACTGCTTTAAAAAAATCCACCACTTCTCCTATTAACTAGTTTGCCAGTTGAATAGCTTCTTACCTGGTCAGATGTAGCCCAGCTTTACGGAGTAGCTTTCATTTGTCCAAAAACTTGTGCTAATGCTCAATAAAGTGCAATTCTTCCAATACACTACACTTGCAGCCATGTATTGACTCCCTAATCTTCCTGTATTTCTCTATTCTGGTAAACATCCTCTTAACTAATAAATCCCCTATCACTACTGCATTTACATCAGTGTTGCTCATTGCCCTCTTTAGTCATCTTTAACTTGTTGGTGCCATTGATAGTTATTCCTCGGACTCTGTTTTTATTGCAGGAAGCTAGAGCTCTGAATCTGTTTGACAGAATAAGTTGTTATGCTCACTCCAGTTCTAACTTTTCTTTTCTGCTTTTTCCTATCCCTCAGAGAGCCATCCATCTTTCCTCCTCTGCTGCCTGCACTCTCTCTTATTTTTGTGACCACCCTTTCGAACTCTCACTCGCTGAAAAAATTGTGCTCCCTGCCTAATGCGTCCATTTTTCTTTGCTTCCTTCTCAAGTCCTGAGGTTTTGAACTCAAACAATGCATATTAGTGATATTTCCCATAGGAGGTGATTGCCCAAGTCAACATAAGCCATTTGAAATTCCCAAACATCGCTTCCAGTACTTTATTCTTAAAGTTTGCTTGAATTGTTATACTTAAAAGTTTATAGTACACACATGAAAATATCAACTGATCTACTTAGCAATGCCCTCATTCTTTGCACCTAATTCCTACTCTGACCAAATTCTCGGTTTCGAGATTCTTACTCTTGTACTGTTCCCACCTCACCCACTTTGTAAGGAGCTCTTGGCTTCAGCTTTTATTTACTTGCTTCCAAGTGAAAAACATACAAGATCTTTCCGTCACCATGATCAATCCATATGGTAATGCAGCACTGCAATTACATACTTGAACAATTCACATCCTGTACAGTAAACTACCCATTTAGCAGGAGGATTTAAACAGGACGACAAGGTTTACTTCGTGATCATGCATTTCTGTTGAAAAGTTACAACTGTTGCCTCCATCTGTTCCTGCAGAGATACAATCTGAAAACCTACACTATACATTCCACAGGACATCTGGGCCACATTCTAACACTGTCATCAGGCAGGTTTCACGATTAACTAAAAAACCAAAAACCTTTGTTCAAAGCCTGACAAATGTCCTTTCTCATTGTACATCCTGGTCGAGGACCCACACCCACTCCCTCCAAGCCACTTATTTTCCACCTCTCATATTTTGATCATTTGTATAATGAAAGAGAAAATTGCGAGCTCATTAGCGTATTGCAAGTGTTGGATGGAATTTACAGATTCAGGAATTCCTAACCAAGCTGCAAAAGTGGAATCACATTTTTATTCTTTTCAAAAAATGTTACTTTTTTTGCCACTTATATTTCTTAATGTTTTAAAAGTACATTACATGAAGTGAGATAGATACATAAATCTACAGTAAAATACTATTATAGAAAGCATGAAAATTTCAGTAATTAATAACTTGGGATTAAAATCCAAATGAAATAACATGCAATTATTGATTAAAAATTATTGCTAACATTACAACTTTTGGCTCCCTCGTGCTTAAATAAAAAAGGTGAAATACTTTCAACTTAACTGCTCCAGCTGCCAGAGTGTGCTGTTATGTGTTTGAAAGGTATAATTTGGCATAAATCTAATACTTGTGTCTCAAGCGAAAACATATGCACAAATTGTAAAAATGGTGCAGTGCTAATAAGTGTTTCCTAATCCATTCATACGGAGAGGAGGAACAGCTGGGCCTGAATTTTCATTCCCAGTTCTACAGATCCAATCCATGGAAAAGTGCCCTGATGGTTGTATTTTTGTTCTGTGAGAGTGGGTGGCGGGGGGGGGGGGGGGGGGAGGAGTCAGGCCTGTGACCCCTGGAAAGAGTTCAGAGGCAGCACAGGGTTTGCCTTGGTGCTTTGGCATTGTGTAAAAAGAATAATACCAAACAAGCCTCATCCCTTAAACCTCCTCAACCCCCTCCCCATACCCTCTTAGATCCCCATGCACTCCGAATGTCCCAACTATGCTAATCCATGCCACCTCATGGACCCAATCATCCCACAGCTCCTCATATCCTCCATGCTAACCTATGTTCCTCAACCCACTCCCATAGGCCTTTTTATAACCCCTATGCCAACTACGCTCCTCTATCCACCTCCATGTCCTCTTATATCCACTCTGCCAACTTAGGGCTATCTGATGCTAATCCATGCCCCTACCACCCTTTGCCCTTGTATCTGCCATGCCATCTCAGCCAGTACACCCATGCAAACCTGAGGATCACACTGAGATTCAATGAAGTACTTAAGTATATATTGATTCACTATTTAAAAATATCTCATTGATCAGAAACCTACTCTACATTTAATTTCCCTTAGTCCCATATAAGAACAAACATTTGTATTCATAGTCCCACTTCAAGATATTATAAGCATTTGGAGCTGTCAATCAAGCCATGAACTGATAGGAACCCTATTGTGCTAATGTTAGGTTGTGAAAGCAGTCAAGCAGCACTAATCCTGTAATGGGTCCTTTCAGGCTTATGTCAACAGCCCGAGTGAAATAGCAAACACTGATGTATTTCTACAATGCAGACAGTTTGTGTGATCAAATGTCTAAAGGGAAGGTGATTTAAATGCCTTGACAGCTTTACAGTTTCCTTGGTAGTTCCCTTTTACAGTTCCAATGACCTTGACAGTTTCAATGAGTTTATCCACTTTTTGACAATCCCAAAGATCACTTCCACAGGGCACTTGACCTCTCCCAAAAGAAGACTTGCCCCGACCAGGTCTAATGTGTGCAAGTCGTATTTCCCATTCTCTCCTTCGGGGCAGGGTTTCAGAATTTAGAGCTCCAGTGCCATTTTCACAAAGACAGAGAGACTCTCCATCTGCATGAGAGTCCAGGCCCTGAGTCTTCTATGTGTAAAAAAGTTGCCTTCAGGAGAAATGGGCTAAAGTTAATGGCCAGAAAGCCAGTGGCAACCCCCTTTGGCCGTTCCTGGGAGCTCGAACTGGATCAGGCAGTAAATCAGTCAGTTGGCTGCTTGCTATTGGGGTTCCCATGCCTATAAAGGCAAAGAGCCCAGCCTCAAGGCCAGAGGGCTAGCAGATCTTCTGTCTTAACAGAGCCCACCGAGAGTACTGCCCACTGGTGGGATTGCAGCATGGCCCGCAGCAACAACCCTGGAGGAACTGTCAGGAGACTGGTGAATGGGACGGGTTCACTGAGACCAATCAGGCAAATCCCGGCGAGGTGGCTGGGTGATGGTGGGAATGTGGTTGTGGAGACAGGACATTGCTTGGGGCGGCTCTTTCAGTGAGGGCTTGAACTGGGTTGCACTCTATGAGGCATAGGATGAATGATCAGGAGAGCCACTCCTGAGTCCACAGGGAGGATGCTAGTAATATGTGGTGGTGTTCCTATGTGACATACAGCCATTCAATTGGCTTCTGGGCAGGAAAACTGTTCCCCAACCCTGACTTAATTGGGGGAGTCTCCAAGCTACAGGATCTCCACCCATGCCTTCCCACCTGATATGTGAGCCTGCCCACTCCTGGGAGGAATTAAATTCCACTCGACATGTGAGTTTTTGATATGGTTATCAGTTAAGACAATGACCTGCCAACTGTATTTTTCCTTTCCCAATAAATGGGAGACAGGACATTGCTATAGAGCAGGAGTCTCCAAACTTTTCAGTACGAGGGCCACATCGTATATTTTACACATTTTCGGGGGCCAAAGAAAAAAAATTAGTTTTATAAATGAACTGGCGATGATTAAGCCCGTGAGATCGAATGAAATTCACTGTTGAAACAACAGGTTTCAGAACGCAAGACATATCCACATATTTTCCGCTCAATGCTTGTTGATGGATAATGCAATGCAGAAACATGGGCTTTGAGAATCCGCCAACCTCACAAGCTTTTGTGATTTGTCCAACCAAACCTTTCTTCACCCCAGACATGTTCTGTCCTCCATCAATTGTCACGCATTGCAGTTTATTCCACTCCAGGTTATATTCGAACACAGTTTTTTGCAATTCTTTGAAGATGTCTTCTCCAGTTACTGTGCTGTGCATGCTATGCACTGATGCTAATTCTTGTGTCACATTAAATTCACTGTCGACGCCACGGACGAATACTAGGAGTTGTGATGTGTCACACACATCAGTCGATTCATCAAGTGCGAGAGAATACAACTGAAAATTTCTGCTTTGTCTGCAATTTGATTAAATATATTGCTTCCTATATCCTCAATTCTACGAGCAACAGTATTTGGCGCAAGACTGATGATTTTGAACAGATTTGCT
This sequence comes from Mustelus asterias, assembly GCF_964213995.1. Taxonomy (NCBI): domain Eukaryota; kingdom Metazoa; phylum Chordata; class Chondrichthyes; order Carcharhiniformes; family Triakidae; genus Mustelus; species Mustelus asterias. The sequence goes on from NC_135802.1 coordinate 85,755,070, forward strand.
TTTTCTGGGCATAACTCTTCCACTGTTTCCATTATACACTCTTTGATGAGATCTCCATCGGTGAATGGCTTTCCTCTTTTAGCCAACACATAAGCTAGTTTGTAACTGGCCCTGGTTAAAGCTTCATTTTCAGTTATTTTCTGCATAAAAAAAACTTGTTAGGAAAGCAACCTGCGTTGCATTGATTCAAATTTTTCTGAACGCTGTGTTCCTGTGAATTGGGAATAACTTGGTTCATGTTTGGTCTCATAGTGCCAACGTACATTGTACTCCTTCAAAACTGCAACAATTTTGTTGCATATGACACACAAGGCTTTATCACCTGCTTGTACAAAGAAGTACTTTACACCCCATTCTTCGTTAAACAGGCAGCACTCACTGTCCACTTTTCTTTTCTTTTTTCCTTCCATAACTGAATTGGTCTGAATTGCCGCCATCATTGTCATTGTTCTCGCTCATTTCAGACAGATAGAATTTACGGATTGGATAAAGCAGCTGTCACTCAGTCAATGCAGAGCGGCAATTGGATAACAGATGTCTCAATTGCTGATTCGTTTAATGAACTGTCAGTCACAGGACGGCAGCTCTGATTGGACAATAGGCCGGTAAAGAGGGCGGGGATTCCCATGGGTCCATCAGACACCGCGCAGAGCGGCAGCAAATGTCCGGCCTGTGGCTTCCCTCCCTGCGTCCGGATCCTGAGTCAGCGGCGGGGTTCCAGACGCGGGAGTGTTTTCGGCAGCGGGAATCCCCCGTCCCGCGCCACTGGCTACGGGCCAGATGTTAGCCCGCTGCGGGCTGGATGTGGCCCGCGGGCCGTAGTTTGGAGACCCCCGCTGTAGAGCATGCAATGTCCTTCCTTTGTCAAGTAGCAACTCTAATTTCTGAAATGGAGGCTGGTACAAAAACTAAAATCACATGGGAGTTGGGGTGGGCTGGCTAGATGGATACAGAACTGGCTTGGTTATAGAAGACAGAGAGTAGCAGGGGAAGGGTGTTTTTCAGAGTGGAGGTCTGTAGCTAGTGGTGTTCCACAGGGATCAGTGCTGGGACCTCTGTTGTTTGTAGTATATATAAATGATCTGGAGGAAAATGTGGGTGGTCTGATTAGTAAGTTTGTGGATGACACAAAGATTGCTGGAGTTGCTGATAGTGCCGAGGATTGTCAGAGGATACAGCAGGATATAGATAGATTGGAGACTTGGGCACAGAAATGGCAGATGGATTTTAATCCAGATAAATACAAGGTGATGCATTTTGGAGGATCAAATTTTGGTATGAATTATACTGTAAATGGCAGAACCCTTCGGAACATTAACATATAGAGGAATCTGGGCATGCAGGTCCACAGTTCCTAAAAGTGGCAACACAAGGTGATTAAGAGGGCATATGGCATGCTTGCCTTCTTCAGCTAGGGCATTGAGTACAGGAGTTGGGAAATCATGTTGCAGCTATCAACATGATTCATATGTTCCACAAGTTAATGGATATACTTCTGAAAAATGATAATAAAATCACCAAAAGGAAAGCAATTCATCTGGTTAGGCCACATTTGGAGTATTGCGTGCAGTTCTAGTGACCACATTATCAGAAGGACATGGAAACTTTGGAGAGAGTGCAAAGAAGGTTCACCAGGATGTTGCCTGGTCTCAAGGGTGTTGGCTATAAGGAGGGGTTGAATGAACTAGGATTGTTTTCACTGGAAAGATGAAGGCTGAGGAGAGACCTGATAGAGGCCTACAAAATTATGAGAGGCATAGACAGGGTGGATAATCATTGGCTTTTTCCAAGGCTGGAAGTGTCAATTACAAGGGGGCACAGGTTCAAGGTGAGAGGGGGAAAGTTTAAGGGAGATGTGTGGGGGAAGTTTTTCACGCAGAGAGTGGTGGGTGCCTGGAACATGCTGCCAGATGATGTGGTGGAAGCAGACACATTAGCAACATTTAAGAGACATCTAGATGGATACATGTATAGAAAGGAAATAGAGGGAAATGCAGGGAGTAAGGGCAGATGGTTTGTTTTTAGTTAGGGTATCATGGTCAGCATAGGCTTTGAGGGCCTGTTCCTGTGCGGCACTTTTCTTTGTTCTTGAATTACAAGAATATGAGTTTCACCAAGTTCCACAAGTTAATGGATATACTTCTGAAAAATGATAATAAAATCAGCAAAAGGAAAGCAATTCATCTGGAAAACTAATTGTCCACTTCTGGAGAAATAGTTAAAAATTACAAATTATTTTTCCTACAATCCCTTTCATATAATAGGAGTTGGATGATTTTCCATTAATTTGACTGTAGTGAAATTACTTTGTGGACTTCCTGACTTAACATTTGCACTGACCTTGTTGCTAACACTGGCAAATAGCTGAAAATGTATCCCTTTGTTTAAAATCCAATGTAATGAAAAGGGTCCCACGGGGAACTGCCTGATCCCCATTTGCTTCCAGCTCGCAGTTTAATATACAATCTCTTTCAATATTTTTGATCAGGAACTTGTTTACCTTTATCTCTACGTTCTATTTCACAAGCTTGTTTTTGCTCCAAATTATTCAGCTGGACACAAATGTATTTAACAATGCCCTAAAGCACTGTAAAGGAGGTTAAATGATATAAACTGGTCACAGCAAACTGCCACATAAATCATTACACTCCAATATTTCGAGGTCAGGAAATAAAATTAAAGAGATGAATAGGTTTACTGCCTTACAATGCCATTTTATACCAGCTAGAGATACAAGTCTCAGTCAATTGTTGAGAAGCTATTGGAGGATTTGGAAAGTGTACCAGACTAAGGGTGGAATACGCCCATCCTGCCTGTGGTGGGTTTGGTCTGCTGAGGCAGAGAATCCAGCAGGAACTAAAAAGTTGGAAACACGCCGGCCTAGATTCACATTGTAATTCTCCCAACGACAGGTTAATGGCGGCTCTCTTACTGCTGGCTGGTGGCATGAATTGTATTTGCATTAATTTGCATCTCATGAATGCTCATTAAAACAGCTGCATGTCGGTGTCCCGTCAGGCATTTCAACCTTGTGTCGCACGAGAGGGAAACTACGTTGGTCTAAAACTCAATTGATAAAGAATGACATACACAAGGCTGACCTGATTTCACAAGAGACTTTGAATGAGTACAACAAAGCCTTTCTGCCATAGTGCTGCACTGTTCCTGATGCATTACTCACCAGCCTGCTGGGGAGGACCTGCTACCATCTCCATGCCGAGTTGGTCTTCATGGACAGCACCGTGCTGCTGGACCCATGGACTCTCCTGTGTCAGCTAGTCAGATCAGTACAGCGCCTGGGGTTGGGGAGTACAGGGGTCTCCTTCTCCCAGTGCCACACACCAGTATCTATCTGGTCAGTTTTTAAGGTTTGTTTATTAGTGTCACAATTAGGCGTACATTAACACTGCATTGAAATTACTGTGAAAATCCCCTAATCGCCACACTCTGGCACCTGTTCAGGTACACTGAGGGAGAATTTAGCATGGCCAATGCACCTAACCAGCACGTGAGCCAAGTCAGGAATTAAACTCGGGTCTCTTGCACTGTGAGGCAGCAGTGCTAACCACTGTGCCACCGTGCCTCCCTATGCTGTGGGCCTCATGCAGCGACTGCACCAAAGATCTGAAGTTCAACTAGAGGTGCAGTGTGAGGTGAGGCTGGGGGGAGGGGGGTGGTATGTTGACGGCGATGGGGACGTGGTTTGACTGAGACAAGGGGGGCAATGTGGAAGGAGGGCTGTGCACAGAGAGGGAAGAAGGGTGAAGGCTCACGATAATAGGCAGAGGGGAAAGGAGGGGGATGAAGAGTCCAAACAATGGAAGGCAGAGGGAAAACCGAGGGAGGGAAGCTGGACCATCGCAAGGCTGCATGAAACAAAAACAAACAAGGGGTCTCAGGGATGGTACATGTATTATTGGGTAGGGATGCACGCAGACTGCAGATTATGGGCCGGGGCATGTTAGTGTGGCACATTAGGGATGGTTCATACTAACAGTAAACAGGTCAGGGCTGCAGTGCTTTGTGAAAGTTATTGTTATCCATAGTCCTCTTTGGAAATGGGAACTATGTCAAGGCTCCCTTTTATGTTCAGTGGCTGGCAGACAGCATTCAGGGAGTGCAGACATTTCTGCTGCAAAATGGAAAGGAATCACAGATGACAGGAAGTCCAGGGGCTGTGTGGACCTCAGTCTGAAGTCAGAGATATGAGACAGTGCAGAAGAGCATTGGGCATGCAGCAGGAGCAATCATTGGGAGCATGGTGTACCCCAGCTGCAGGGCGGGGCAAAGACTGTGTGTTCTTGTTCTTGTAAACCTCTTCTGCACTCTCTCCAGTACTTTCACATCTTTCCTATAGTGTGGCACACAGAACTATGTACTGTATTCCTGCTGAGGTCTTACTAGTGCCTTGCATAAGTTCAGCATAACTTACTTGCACTTGTACTCTATGCCCCTATTAATAAAGCCCAGAATACTATATGCTTCAGTCACTGGCAGGGGGAAGCCTCCAAACCCACGTGGTGTCAGATCTTCCCGGAGCATGTGGCAAAGGCAACAGACAAGATAACTGGGCATGCACAGCAGTGCCCTGCACTGCCTCTCAGTCATTTCAGATGGAGACTCGTGGATGATAAAGCCTTGGTCTTGCCGCTCATCTCTGCTGTCTGGGTCTCTGTTGACACCTTTCCCTCCTTCAGCTCCTGCATCCAATGAGAATTCTGAGAAAAGCTCTGTGGGCCACTGGAGTCATTATTACTCTTGCCTTCATTCTGACAAAATATATTGAAGACCAGATTGGCTAAAGGATGAAAAGTAAAGGTGTGAATGAGAGACCTATGGGAAAAGGTGGGAAGTGATGCTTTGACAACTTAGATTGCTTTGTTCCTCATGCTACCTTATCCCTGGAACTCAAGCACACATGTAGAGATGAGCAGCATTCACTCTACAAGTGTGACATCTGGAGCCTGGTGGGGGGGTAAGAACTTGTGAAATACATTATTGAACTAATGTGGCTCTGAACACCACTCATTGACTCAGCGTTATCATGAGCATTTGTTTGCTCAAGGTGAATGAATGGAATCTGTTTGGCAACTGAATGGCATAAAGAATTACACACATCTCTATGACAACACACAAAGATCTGGACATAAGTTGCACTGAGGTTGACATGGCATGAATGTTAAATTTAAAAGAGGACACTCGCAGCGGGATTTTCCTGCTGCGCTTGCCCCAAAGCCGGAAAATCCCGCCCAAGGTCAACAGACCTTTGTATGATCCGTGTCCCGCCTGCTACAATTTCCGTGGCAGGTGGGATGGGAAGATTCTGCCCTCTGAGTGTGAGGAAGGCTGAAACTCTGAACCTCGGAATAAGAGGATTGCAAAGATCCAAACCAAAGTGTTTTCATCTGACCATTACAATCACATATCCATGGTATGGTTTTCAAGAATTGCAATTTATTTACAGTGACAGAGTACGTGTGACCCTGAGATGACATCAACATTTTTCAACTTTCCCAACCCAACCATAACACCTTAGTGCAGCCCCGACATCCACAGCTAGAGTGGAGGCAGCCTGATAACTGCTACATCCTGATGTCTATGATGACCTTGGCAGATATCCTCTGTTGAGCCAAGCCCTGGAGGGGCCCTGACCTCATAAGAGTCTTCTGCTCAGGGGCAGAAGAACCCTCAGTGGCTTGTGCTGCTGGAAATAGTGTACGCACAGGCAGAGGGGACTCTGAGTGGCTGCACACCATTGGAGTGTCTGGCGTGGAGGTCCTTGGGATGTTTGACTGATGCTTATCCTCCCTATGGGTGCCAGAGGGTCTCTGCATGACTTGTACATGGGATGGGGCAACTGGAGGGAGGTCAAGGTGCCTCCTCCCCATATGGCATACATCCCGATGTTGCCTACCAGAGTGTGTGGCCGTGGAGTGTGGCCTGAGTATAAATCCAGCAGGACCTGCTGGACGAAGATCTCGGTGGTGTTTGCCAAACTTCCCATGGTGGCCTCAAGGTGCTTATATGTCACGGTCATTAATCAGACAGAAGGTGGAGAGTCTCCTCCATTGTGCACTCTACTCTGCTGAGTGATTCTTGAACCTCTGCCTGATGTTCCACTGCCTCCCTTTGTATCTCCCTCCGACAGTGAACTGGCAGCTGTTCCAGAGGCTCATCATCTGTCTGGGACTGAGCGAGTGGCGGGTCTCCAGCAGTTCGCCCGAGTGCTGGAAACCTGGACTATCCCTACCTCCGACTGGTGTGGGAATGTGTCAGCAAGGTGTTCACCAGAAAGTGATCTTGAGTGTAACCTTGAAATACGTCCCATCAATGTGTGTATCACTGCGCTGGTGGAGGGTGTGGGTGAGTGCTGTGATGGTTCTTCCTGAGCCGCCTCGTCCTCAGGTGTGATCCATGGGGTTAAGAGAACTGTTGGGCTGGCTAGCTGTAAGCAGTTTGCTTGTACCTGAAAAATACATAAGGACAGTTTTAATGGATGAGGTGAAACTAATTCAGAATGACATTGCACTCAGTGTGAATTTGGTGAAGTGATAGAACTGAGATTCATACTGCTTTGTTGGGTGAGGCCAAGATCTGCACTGCCACAGGAGTGATCCCTGTCCTCACCGGTGAGCTCAGCAGCGTCCTCCTCAAACTTGTTGAGGGTGAGTAACAGTTCCTAAGGTCTGGGCTTGCTCTTGCACGTTGTGCATAAGTATGGCCTACATGGAGGCAAATGAAAGAGATGTGATCAAAGCAGGTGGAGCAAAGTTTGGGTGACCCTGTGTGTGGTGTGTCCTCCCAAAAGGGACAGAGTGAGAGCAACGAGGCAATTGGGATGGTGTTCTTGTGAAAGCCTCGTTGAAGGAATTGGTGTTGATATGTGTTCCCCGTGACTGAATGTGTGACATCTGTGAAGAGAATAGCTGTTTAAGTACATGATGCCATGGTGACGGTTGGATAGGGGAGGAAGCTGAGAGAGGACTTACTCTGGCTGAGCGGATGAGAACATTCATCCTCTGCATGCATTGGATAGTGCTTCACAGGCAGGTGGCAGCCGTGCTGACTTCCTGCACAACTGCCTCCCAGGCTGGAGGGGTGAGGTTTGTGTGCTTTCTCAAGCCATTCCTTAGGTAGAATACATGCCGGTGAGCCAGATTCCTCAAATAAAGATCTGGAGGGCCCTGGTGGTGAAAACTAGTACTAGCCTTTTCCCTCTGGGTTGCTGATCTCCTGCATGTTCTGGTGAAGTCAGATAGGCTGGAGAGAGTGATATCAGTGTGCTGGCCTAGTGTTTAAATATGGTGCCGGGACCTTTGAACCCGCCAACTAACAATGGGCAGATGAAACAGAAGAGTCAGAGGGGAATGTGTCTGTGCATAATTATTAAGGTTTTAAGCACGGAATCCTTCCATTCTGGTCAGCAGGAAATGTGCCATTGGAGCTGCCCACCACTGCACTTCATTACAAAAAAACAGAATTCTGCTCAGTGACCATTATCACTGAGCTTTATGCTCATAAATCTTTTAAATTCTAACTGATGTATTGATATTCCATTTGGAATCAGTACATTTGCTGGGGTGAACAAAGCTGACATCAAAATAAACTTCAATCAAGTATAGCAGAATAACATTAAATAGGTGGACATGAGAAAGAAAGTTGAATAAGAACAGTCCTTCAATGATTTAAGTTAGCCCTTCCAATGGGAACATGTATAACAGTACTCATGTGGACTTTTAATCTCTGCAAAGGTTCATTTTTTAATCCTCGCAAATGGAGATGTACGATTACAATGGTTAGTAAAAGGGAGTGGAAGCCACCTTACTGACCTTCTTTATTTTGCCTTTTGATTTCCGAGGCTTCCCGAGGTGGTCCAAAATCTCAAGAAGGCAGAGGGTCACTGTGACCATGCTGCATACTCAGAGAGTCACAACATCGTGGGCCGAAGGGCCTGTTCTGTGCTGTACTGTTCTATGATCTATGATACTCAGAGCTGATTCATATCTGTTTTGGTGCAAAATAGAGGAAATGTTTTTGAATTGCACATCAGGAAATCATGCATACACAGTCCATGATTTTCAGTTAATGAAAACTGCATTTCACAGCCCATGCACAGTCCAATAAAAATCTCATCCAAGATATCCTTGTAAGCCAATCTAGCCGTATGTTCATCTCGAGACTGAAACGTGATGCCTCTGATTCTGCTAACCCTGGCTATAATTTGAGGACATTAATCATTTTGTTTGTACTCCATTACAAAACATATGTCATATTGGATGTTGTTTATCTGGCAGTATGAATCCTCTAGTAAGCAATAATAAACAAAAAAAAACTTCACAAAGTAAATCCAAAGTAAAAGTTTAATAAATATCCTTTGTTGAACAACCATGCCCTGGACCACAAATACCTCCATCAATCTCCATCTGCTCCCTATTTTTACCAGGTCAGCATACCATCACAGTATATTGCCATTGCTTATATTGTAACAGATGTACCTTAGGCTCAGACACCAGAATACTGGGTGCCAGCAGCCAATGAAGAACTACAGGTTGTCCATGGTGCTGCATTCCTCACTTGGGACTGAAGTCCCTTTGCTTGATTTATGTGGGGAAAGCCAGAACTACAGCAGTAAAGAAGACTGTATTTAAAAGAGGCTCACCTAAGAACAACCCATACCATCCCCTACCCTTCTCAGCCTTCCATTGAAGTGCACTTTCAAATGCATGCTTAATATCTGTAGCACCACTATTCAGGCAATATAATGTTCATAGAACCACAAATGTCATTTTAAACCACAGTTATTCAGAGTGTGCACTGTGCAAATAGTTACACCTAAATGTCCCTCTTAAGGGTTAGCCAAAATGTTACATTTTCATCAACTTTTGAGGAGACGGGAAGATAAGGAGTGCAAATACCTCTTCTTGCACCCTGGGCCTACCTTGATGCCAGTTGACTTGACTTCTGAACTGCCCAGTATTACTCTGGCATAGAGATTGCAGGTTGTTATGCATTACTCAATTAACCACTGGTCATACAGAAATGAGGTCTGGTTCTCAAAGTGGCTGGGCCTTCCCCTTGATATTATCAGGCAGTTGATCAATACCTTTCGTCAGGTGTCTGTCCACCTCACTGGTTTTCATTTTCCTTTTTAATCTTTCAGTATGGTTATTTCACTTTTTCCTCTAACTTCAGGTCTATGATTTTTTTTCACATTCTTTTTTCTCTTTCCCCTCATAAGAAAAATATACAGAAGTTCTGTTTAGATAAATCTATATGACCTTGCTGTGATTCAATTACAGTTATGAGTGTTGTGACAAAGGTTTTTCTTTGATAAATATTCTCATATATCCGCAATTGTTATCTTACATGATCCCATTTCCCGAATATTTTCTCATGAATCATTCTGGGGAGTTTGCGAGGAACTGAAAAATTTGCAGAAGACAGAAATGCAGTGTAATCCTGATGGAGGGGTTACAATGTGGGGAGGCAGTGGCACAATGATATTTTCATCGGACTAATAATCCAGGAACCCAGAGTTTCAGTACCAGGGTTCGAATCCCATCATGCCAGAAGGTGGAATTTGAATTCAATAAAAATCTAGAATTAGAAGTTAAATGATGAATATGAACCTTTTGTTGCAAAAACCCATCTGGTTCACCTATGTTCTTTAGTGAAGGAAACCTGGTCTGATCTACATGTGACTACAGACCCACAGAAATATGATTGATTCTGCAAGTCACTGAATTGTATCCAACTGCTACAAAGGCAATAAAAAGGAATGAAACCAAATACCCACCATTAGTCTCTCAACCATCAGTAACATGATGCCATCAAGTGGCACTTGCTTAGCAATAACTTGCTTATTGACACTCGGTTTGGGTTCCGCCAGACTCACTCAGCTCCTGACCTCATTACAGCCTTGATTCACATATAGACAAAAGAGTTGAACTCCAGAGTTGAGGTGAGAATGACTATCCTTGAAATCAGGGTAGCAGTCGACCAAGTGTGGCATCAAGGAGCCCTACAAAACTGGGATCATTGGGAATCAGGTGGGGAACCCTCCACTGGATGGACTCATACCTAGTACAAAGGAAACTGGTTGTGTTGGTTGGAGATTAATCATCTCTGTTCCAAGACATCACTGCAGGAGTCCTTCAGGGTAGCGTCCTAGGTCCAACCGTCTTCAGCTGCGTCATCGATGACCTATTTCCATTATAAGTTAAAAAGTCAGGATGTTCACTGATCAGTGCACAATGTTCATCACAATTCATGACTCCTCAAGTACCAAAGCAGTCCATGTCCAAATGCAGCAAGAGCTGGACGATATCCAGGCTTGGACTGACAAGTAACATTCGTCCCACACAAGTGCCAGGCAATGACCAGCTCCAAGAAGAGAAAATCTAACCATTGAACCCTTGACATCACCATCACTGATTCCCCCCTATCAACATCCTGGGGGTTACCATTGACCAGAAACTGAATTGAATTTGTCATATAAATACTGTGGCTAATAGAGAATGTCAAAGGCTAGGAATCCTGTGGAGAGTATCTCACTTCTTGACTCCTCAATGCCTGTCCACCAAATACAAAACACAAGTCAGGAGCGTAATAGAATACTTTCGCCTTGCCTGGATGAGTGCAGCTCTAACAATACTCTAGAAGCTCGACACAATCCAGGACAAAGTAGCCCACTTAGTTGCAACACTGTCCACAAACATTCACTCCCTCCACCATCTGCAAACAATGGCAGTAGTGTGTACCATCTTCAAGATGCACTGCAGGAATTCATCTGGTTTCTTAGGCAGCACCTTCCAAACCTATGACCACTACCATCTGAGACACATGAGAACACCACAACCACCTGGAATTTCCCCTCCAAGTCACTTATCACCCTGACTTAGAAATATATTGCTGTTCCTACACTCCTGCTGTGTCAAAATCCTGTAACTCCCTGGCACCACCATGGGTGTACCTACATCTCTGGGACTGCAGTGGTTCAAGATGTGGAGATGCCGGCGTTGGACTGGAGTAAACACAGTAAGAAGTTTAACAACACCAGGTTAAAGTCCAACAGGTTTATTTGGTAGCAAAAGCCACATAAGCTTTCGGATCCCCAAGCCTCTTCTTCAGGTGAGTGGGAATTCTGTTCACAAACAGGGCATATAAAGACACAAACTCAATTTACATGAATAATTGTTGGAATGCGAATACTTACAGCTAATCTGGGTACAAAGTCATTGAATTAGCAAAATGGCAGCACAAACCTTTGGCCGGAATTCTCTGACCTCACCCGTGGCTGGGCTTCTCCAGTCCCGCTGTAGTAGGTGGTGATTTGGCTGACTACCAAATTCCCAATTCTTGCTGGCAGTAGAGGTGGGGTGAATGATATCAGAGAATCCTGGCCCTAATCCACAATTTCTGCTCCCTGGAAAGGATCTGTTGAATGTTGGACCCAGAATACCCAGAATGTTGGTAAGGGTGCTTGTAGATACAAGCAGACTATGGCATTATTCACATCATGCCTGTATTTGTTTGAGCCCTTTTAACATTTGAGTCCCATAGCCATTCAAGAATTTCATAGAAGTTAAGGTCAAAGTACCATGAAAGTCAATTTCAATTAATTTGCCCAGAAAGAAAAATAATTATTTTGTGTTTGTGTATACATGTGTGAAGGACAGTGCAATGTGAAATGGTAATTATGTTTTTAAAATAAGAGAAACTAAAATAAGTACATGATTAAGGCTTTAACCAGGCCCTTAATTGATTACATTTCTTTTTTCCCTCTCGTCATTGCGAGGGTGACTGGTTCTTTGATTCTCCTTTGTTTTCTATTGGTAATTGCTTGGTCTGTGTTCTGTCTCCACTAAATAATGTTAAATCTATGATCACAAACTCATCACAGCAAAGGTAACAGCACAAACCGTCATTATTACAGCGTCTTGGATTTACTTCATTTCTTTGTAAAAATCATTCTTAATACCTTTTAAATTAATAGTAGAAATGGATATGTTTCTGGGTTGTAATAATTATTTGGTGTGCCATGCCAAACCATAATTAGTAAATATTTTTGCGATGAACATGAGAGTTTTTTTGCAACTAAGTTCATCTTTTACTGATTTAAAGGATGTTGTTGAGTTCTTCTATTTATCATATTACAGGATAACTGTTGAAAAACAAGCAACTTTCCATCTTGGATAATGTTTGTAATAAAATTATATTAAAATTCTATTGACACATAACACACAGAACAGCTTCACCCCATCCATATTAAGGTGGAATTTTCTGGTCTTTCTGCGGCACGTTTTGCAGTGGAGTAGACAGCATGCCTTTGGTTGCCGGCAGTATATTCCAGTCCTGCTGAAGTCTATGGCATTTTGCATGGTTCGCCCGTCCATCCATTGGGGAACCCATCACAGTGGATCGTCTGCAGAATCCTGCTGGAGGGAAGAGCTGGAAAATCCCACCCTAAGATATCTCAAAGCATGGCCCAAAAGCAGGATAATGATCCTCAACATGGCACATGGACCAAACTTCAGACGATCATTCCTTACTACAGCCAAGTAAATATTTCCACTTCAAAAAAACAGCAATTCTTAAATCTTATTTGAATATGAATTAATTCATCTCCACTTCACTTTCTTCCTTTAAGGCACTCCTTAAAAACTACTTGACCAAGCTTTTTGTAATTTGCTGTAATATCTCCTTATATACCTCAGTGTCATATTTTGCTTTATCATGCCCATGTGAAGCATCTTGTGCTGTTTTATTGCACTAAACAAGCTACATAAACAAAATTTTTTATTGGTTTAGCTTCACAGTTTCTCCATTAGGGGAATTGGGTTTAGACGTATTACAAAAAAGAACCATAACTTTTATTTTATCAGACTGTGTAATCTTCAAGTGCACTGTGGCACACAAAGCATTTCACTCATGTTTTACAGTGTAAGGTTCCTTTGACAAATTCACGAAACTGGCACAGGTTGGGAGCAGGTGTGTGTGGAATGGGATTTGGGTGTCACTGGCTGGACCAGCGCTTATTGTCTATCCCAAATTGCCCTTGAGAAAGTAGTGGTGAGCTGCCTCCTTGAACTTCTGCAGTCCAGGTGATGTAGGTACTGCCACAGTGCTGTTAGAGAGGGATTCCCAGGATTTTGTCCCAATGACAGTGAAGAAACACTTTTCACATTGCTGGGTAGATGCCAGTGTGCCAGTGATGCCACTGGAACAGCTCGGCTAGGTGCTTAGTTAAGTCAGGAGCACAAATTTTCAGTACTATTGCCGGAATGTTGTCAGGACCTTTGCTGCATCCAGTGCCTTCAGCCGTTTCTCGATATCGCATGAAGTGAATCAAAATAGCTGAAGACTGGCACATGTGATGCTGGGAACCTCAGGAGGAGGCCAAGATGGATCAGCCACTCAGCACTTCTGGCTGAAGATGGTTGCAGGTGCTTCAGCCTTGTCTTTTGTACTAATGTTCTGGTTTCCCCCATCTTTGAGGAAAGGGGTATGTGTGGCATCTCTTCTTCCTGATAGCTGTTTAATTGTCCATTACCATTCACAACTGCATGCTGCAGGGTTGCAGAGCTTAGATTTGATCCATTTGTTCTGGAATTGCTTAGCTCTGTTTCTTGCATGGTGCTTCTGGTGTTTGGCACACAAGTAGTCCTGTGTTGTAGCTTCACCAGATACATTTATAGATATGTCTGGTTCGTTTCCTGCCATGTCCTCCTGCATTCTTCACTGAACGCGTGGTGAACCCCCAACTTGAAGGTAATAGCAGAGTGGGGAAATATGCCGGGCTGTGAGGGTTACAGTTTGTGGTTGAAAACAATTCCGCTCCTGTTGGTGGCCCATAGCATTTCATGGATGTCCAGTTTTGAGTTTCTGGATCTGTTCAAAATCTATCCCACTTAGCGTGGTGGTAATACCACACAGCAAGATGGAAAGTATCCTCAATGTGAAGACGGGACTTCACAGGACTGTGAGTTGCTCTCTCCTACTAATGGTGTCATGGACAGATGCATCTGCGACAGGCAGATTGGTGAGGATATGGTCAAGTGGGCTTTTCCATCTTGATGGTTCCCTCAACACCTGCTGCAGACCCAGTCTAACAGCAATGTCCTTAAGGGCTCAGCCAGCTTGGTTAGTAATGGTGCTACCGAACCACTCTTGGTGATGGCCATTGAAGTTCCCCCACCCAGTGTAAAATCTGTACCTTGCCACCCTCAGAGCTTCTTCTAATTGGTGTTCAACATGTACTGATTCATCAGTTGGAGGGTGGTAGGAGGAATGTGTGCAGTTGATCGTAATGAACTGAAAGCTTCCATACCAATGTTTGACTTGATGCTATGAGATTTTGTGGAGTTTGGATTTCATGTTGAGGACTTCCAGGGAATTTCCCTCCCAACTGCATACCACTGTGCCCCCATCTCTGGTGGGTCTGCCCTGCTAGTGGGACAGGACATTACCAAATGTTCGTCAAGAGAATCTTGCAGAGTCGACAGGATGAGGAGTGCCATTGATTGTGTTTCCAGTGCCTAGGTCAATGCCAGGTGGTCCATCCAGTTTTGACTTTGTAGTGTTTGTTACAACTGAGCAGCTTGCTAGGCCATTTAAGAATCAGCCACATTTCTGTTGGTCTGAAGTCACATGTAGACCAGACCAGGTAAGGATGGCAGGTTCCCTTCCCTAAAGAGGCAGCTGTGAACCAGATCGGTTTTACAACAATTCACAATCGTTTCATAGTTATCATTACTGAGGGTAGGATTTTTTTTTAAATTCCAGATTTATTAATTGAATTTAAATTTCATCAGCTGCTGTGGTGGAATTTGAAGCCAGGTTCACAGAACATGGGCCTCTAGATTACTAGTCCAGTGACATTACCATACACCACCATCTCCCCCCACTTTGTATGTCCCATAGGACTTTATATTAATTCATTTTAATTTGTAAAATCCATATACATATACAATATACTAGTAAATGTTTTTAAGGTGCTGGTTAAATCAATTGACTTGGTGGCTTGCGTATATTGGGCGTGCTTAATCACCAACAGTCCTGCCATGGGCAGGATGGAAAATTTGATGGGCTGGCTAAAGGTCCATTGACTTTGGCTGGGAATTTCTGCAAAAAATCTTGGCTATTGTCTCTGTTTCTCTTTCACCACAGATGCTGCCACACCTGCTGAATGTTTCCAGCATTTTCCGTTTTATTATAACATTAGATATCCATTCTTGGATTTCTCAAAAATAATTGCATAGCATTTTTGATCTAATAGCTTTGAAAGCTCTTATCTTCCGTGTTTCAAAACTCTGAAAGCTTCATCCTTGCAAATTCGTCAGCTGACTAAGCGGAGATGGGGGGCGGGATTCTCTGGCCACACCTCTTCATAGCCCGCCCCTGCCCGCTACAATTCCCCTGTCAGGCGGGACAGGAGAATTCCAGCTCGGGTCTTTTGAGATGAATGGTTCTAAGCGTGGCACCTCTTTGTCAATTTTTGTATACATTCAGGCCACTTGTCCACTTTAACTAGGAGGCTGAGCAATTTGCCCACTGATTCTTCTGCACACCGTTGGAGTGATTGAGATCATTGTTTGGAGTCAGTAAAAGCTTGGGGTTGCAAAATTTGTATTTGTGAAGGTGCTACAGGTAGCATTTGGGATTCAAAATGGTGGCCGTGCTGCTCACTCACACTTCTGATACTGGCCACACTGGATACTACTTGGATAGAGAGTGTTTGTGTGAGCATAAGGAACATGCACCAGCACTGTGCAGAATAGTCAGAATATGAAGGTATTCGTGAGTAACCTTCGGAGGTTCTTAAAATTATGAATGAAGTAGACACAGACACTGTTTCCATGAGCGGAGAAGATCAAAAGTAGAGGTTGCCAATATAGGATAGTCACCAAACAGTCAAATAGGAATTTAGAAGAACTGACTTTACCTACGGGTGATGAGAACATGGAGCTCCCCACAAGAGAAAGTGTTTCAAGCAAATATTATCGATACATTTAATGAAGGCTACATTAATATATGAAGGAGAAGGGAATGGAAAGTTATGCTGATAGAGTTATATAAAGATAGGGAGGAGCCTTGAGTGCAGCATAAACTGGCATGGATAGAGTGTTTGTGTGAGCATAAGGAGCATGCACCAGTACTGTGCAGAGTCGTCAGAATATGAAGGTATTTGTGAGTAACCGGCTGTGATGGGCTGGCCAAAGGTCCGGATGGCCTTTTCAGTGCTGTTTATCCATCCAATGTAACATTTGTACCTTGTTTTCTGATTTAAAATTGTTAATTTAACAATCAGATTCCAGAAAATTGACAAATCAAATTTTGCTGCAGAAAATTCTCTGAAATACAGCCAACATAACAGTTTTCTGTCTCGTTTGGATATTTGCAGCAAGGTTTTATATTTTGGGAAAGGGGTTGTGTGGGGATTCCCAGCTCATCATAGTTAATGATTGAAACACTTGAAAAGGAAAAAACCTCAAGCGCTGACCTTGGGAATGTAACTAACCAGCAAAAAAAGGCTAGTTCAGTGTTATGAATGAAGGTGTAATGAACTGAGCAGCCTGATCTCTGCACCTGATTATCTGAGGGCTGAAAGCAAATTGCTTGTTTGTTTTCTTGCTGTGAGAAGTGGATGGCTGGTGAGATGAAGGGAGACTGGGATTAAATTATGACACTTCAAACCTTCAGGAAAAAGTCAAATTCAAATATGCTGATGAAATCTATTTAAGACATCAGCTGAAGCTATAGAACCTCTTTTAAAGTTATGCTCCTCAATTTTGAAGTATAAATGCATTTTATCAATCCTAGAATTACATACGATTGATTTTTTTTTTGTTTACTTACTCTTCTGATCCTGGGTTTACATCTAGCAATTGACTGGGAAGTGTCCGTTGGAGTGTACTGCTTCCATTATATAGGGAAAAAAAGAATTCTATTTATTTATCCATCTCCAAAATGGTTTCAGATGATATGTTAAAGAGTTTAATAATTTGGCACAATATTGATCTGTTATTCCCATAACTAACTGACAGTCTGAATATATTTTATATATAGAAAGAACTGAAAGAGTGTTTCCCAGATATTGCTAGAGATAAGGATGTATGCTTAGTACTAGTATTATTTATTTATAGGCTCAACTAAATATTTAGTGAGCCATAAGGTCATAAAGATTCTGAGTTAAACTAGTTCTCAGATAAGTTAAAATCAATGGGAATTGTATGATGGCATGCAAAGCCTTCTGAGAAACTATTTCATATCCATTTAAGATTTTTGCCAACAATAAATCAAATATCTGAAACAGGTTGTAGTAAAATAAAAATGATATTTGATATTTTTTTTGTAATGTGTATAGAATTCTTAGTTCTAAAGGTACTGAACATAGAATTTATTGCATTCAGGAGCAGAATCTCCACATGCCATTTTGTTTCCTTCTATCGGGAAGATATTGAAAACACTAACTTCATTTTTTTCCCCTAAATGCACAAGTTACAAGGAAGGTAATTTGGATAAAATGAGCAAAATGGTTGGGTCAGTTAATTGTCTATGCTCAGTATCAGCTCTCCGGAGAAATGATTTCCAGGAACATGAACCAGGAGGGAAAACAGCACCAGACCATCAAGAAAGAAATACTGCAGGCATCATTCAAGAGTAGAGGCAAGTGCAGCAACAGCACCAGTGATTGACAGGCAACCAGGCTCACCAGATCATAACAAAGCTGTGATATGAATCAGACTTGGAAAATTCTTTGCAAATTGTGAAACCAGGAAAGCAAACTATGTAATTTTTGCAATTTTAAACTTGAACAGTTTTAAATTACATCTCAAATGAATTCAAATTGATCCAGTTTGAGAAGGGGTTCAGAACTCATCCCTTTTGTGGCTTTTGAAACTATGTCAGGAGCTGACTTGACAGCTCCTTGACATTTGTGGGATTTTAAGCGCAAGTTACATTCAGCATAGATTGAGAATCTGCAATCATTTGTGCTGGTTTAAAAAACACTGCCTTAGAAACCAGCCCCAAACAATGCAATATAGAGGTTAGCATTAATTGCACCCATTTGCAGTCCTTCAAGGATGCTGTCAAAATTAAGCTGCTCTTTTTATGTGCAAGGGCACTAATAGGCATGTTTTTAAAATTTCTGAGTAAATTTGTCACATTTGCTAAGAAACTGACAACTGTAGTCCAGAATAACTGGTGAATAGTTTTATTAAGAGTCATTTTCAGCTAAAATCAGGTTACACGCTGGGTGGTGGAATTTATCATTCTGATTAAAAATGCTTGTTTTTTTGTGATAAATCTATTTTAGGCTGTATCAATCAACCTATAACAGATTTATATTGGGGAGGTGGTGGTATAGTGGTAATGCCATTGAACTGGTAATAATCCAGAGGCCCAGGCTTAATGATCTGGGGACATAGGTTCAAGTCCCAACATGACAACTGGTGGAATTTGACTTCAACTAATAAACATCTGTGATATAAAGTTAGGCCTTGTAGTGGTGAGCACCATAAATATCATTGAAAACTGCAGCTCTGAGGAAAGATCAGATAGACTCAATTTGTTCTCTGTGGGACAGAGGAGGCTGAGGGGACATTTGACTGAGATGTACACAATTGTGAAGGGCCTGGATAGAATGGGCATGAAGGGTCTGTTTACTTTAGCAGAGAGACCTTTAAAGTGATTGGTGATTAGAGGGGAGATGAGGAAAACATTTTTCACCCAGTGGGTTGTGCGACCACTCACTGAAGTGTTTATTTATTAGTCACAAGTAAGGCTTACATTAACACTGCAATGAAGTTACTGTGAAATTCCCCTAGTCGCCATAGTCCGGCACTTGTTCAGGTCAATGCACCGAACCAGCACATCTTTGAGACTGTGGGAGAAATCGGAGTACCCAGAGGAAACCCACGCAGACACGGGGAGAACGTGCAAACTCTACCCAGACAGTGACCCAAGCCGGGAATCGAATCCGGGTCCCTTGCGCTGTGAGGCAGCAGTGCTAACCACTGTGGGTAGAAGTAGAAAACCTCAACTCATTTAAAAGGTGCCTCAAGTGCTGTTACCTGTAGGACTGCAGACAAAATTTTGGAAAGGGGAATAAGGCTGGGTGGCTCATTTTTCAGCTGGCACAGACACAATGGGCTAAGTGGCTTCTTTCTGTTTGTAAACTTTCTGATTCTATCTATAATTGTTATTTAAAAAAAATCTGGTTCACGAATGCCCATTAGGGAAATAAACATGCTGGGTGGAATTTTACAGCCACTTTACGTCCATTTTGCGGCTGGAAAATGACATAAAATCGGGCGCAAAGCAGCTAGTGTGAATGGTGCTGGTTTTCACCCCTGTCGCAATTTTACAACACCCGGATTTCTGACGCGGTCAGCCTCTCGTCAGAAATTGGCAAGAGACTGATTAATTTATTTAAATTTATGGAAATATTCATATACATGTGTTTAGCGTGCCCGGTGCTCAATTGTCCGGGCTCGATTGCCTTTATGGCCTCATTGGGAGAGGTTCTCTCCGGCGAGGAAAGCACCTGCTCCCCATGAATGGGGAACAGTCGTGTTGGCCTCGCCGGTGGAACCAGAGGCCATTGAGGCCCCCCCAGGGAGGCCGAGTGCAAGGTGGAGGTGCCCCCTTGGGCAGTGCCAGACTGGCAGTGCCACCCTGGCACCTGGGCAATGCCCACTGGGCACCTGGCAATGCCAACCTGCCTGCATCTCGGGCTGCGTGCCCCTGCGATTGCGGGGGAGTATTGCTGTTTGAGGCTGCCTGCAGGAGCAGGGGCCTGACAGCTCTCTCTCTGTCAGACCTTGCTACTGTTAATGCGCATGTGCAGCATCAGAAGTCTGCACATGCGCAATACTGCCCTCTACAGGCTGGGTGGCGAGTTAAGCCCCACCCACACTCAGTCTGGCTAGAAACTGACTAGCCCATCTTTTTAGAGACAGAGTGCATAAGATTGGGTATGAAAACCCACCTGAAAAATGGATCTGGAACTCTCCCATTTTCAGATTAGCTGGACACTTAGAAAAAGTCTTATAAAATTCCACCCGTTGTCTTTACTGTCTTGTTTTTATGATGCAAGATGACTGACTGCATTGCTGTGAACTAACCTTATTACTAATACATTTTCAGTACACGAACACACAACTGCAAGGCACCTGCAGCCTTTTAACAATCTTTCTTTACGTCTGCTCTCTGACCTAAGACTCCCCAGGTCAAGTAGCATGAGGTACAGAGCGTACTGGATTTTCTCTAATACTGGATTCCACTATGACAATCACTCTGTTATCATAGCACTTACCTGGTCATGCCTGCACGTGACTCCACATTCACAGCAAAGTGGTTGGCTCTTACCTACCCTCTGAAATGGCCTGATGAGTCACTCAGCTCAGGGACTATGAGCCATGGGCAACAAATGTTTAATTGCCCACATCCCGTGAAAGAATTAAGAAAAAAATACGCATCAAGAAATATTTTTAAAGCAAACTTTGTAAAAGAATAAATTACATACTAAAGCATTGCCCAACTGTGCTGGTCCATGGCAGATCTTTTTATGTTTAATGACAATGCAAATAAATTTGAGGAGCAACTCAACAAAAAATTCTCAAATGATCCCAATGTTTTGAACATCGATTGCATCAAAGCAGAAACTCAAGAATGATTTCTTAGATATGCTGATACAATCCTATTGTTGGAGTTGCATTTCAATGACTGTTCCCAAGACAGTTGAATGAATAGCAAGCTCAGAATAGAATACTTTTTCTATTTTTCATCGAAAATATCTGTTGCAAGTTTAGGATGCACCATAGAAGTTTTCTCATTTTCAGTGGCATTGGTTGTTATGGACAGGATTCCCTCAGGATCCTGCCCTCCCCAACCCAGACATGATTTTACAGTGGGGTAGACAGTCCTCAGAGAGGAAGCCCGCCCATGTCCCAATAAGGTCCTTAAGCAGCCACTTACTGGTCACTTAAAGACCTTTTCCCACCAAGCCTCAATTTTTAGGCTGGCAGTTGCCCAATGACAGAGTGGGAAATTGAAAAATGTTTCATCCTCAATCTCGGGCAAGAAGGGGACGCCTTCCCCTCACACTGGGAATGAGGGCATGAACTTGATTAGCATATTTAAATCTTCATTTAAGTATGCAGCTGTGGTGAACCATCGTTGGTTCCCACTAGGTAGTACTGAGCCATGGTCTGGCCAGTACTACGAGTATGTATATATGTTGCTGTTGGGGTTAGGGATGGGTTGTTCTACTTGTTGCTGTTGGGGTTAGGGTTGGGCTGTTACACCTGTATTATAGTTATTATGGTACATCCCAGTCGGGCTCCGCCTCCTGGGAGAAGTATAAAGGCCACTGCTCTGTCTGGGACCCCTCAGTCTGGGATCGTGTACTATACATGGTAGCTTCATTGTAATAGTAAATAAAAGCCTTTATTTCCTTGAGCATCTCAAGCCTCGTGTGTGATAACGCGCATCAGCAGCATCCGTTTTAAGCCAAATTCACCTGGCTCATGGAACTCAGCCACCCGCTGGCGCAACGTGAAACTGGCATGAATCAGTGCTGGTCTCCACAAATAGAGACCAGACGTGTTGACCACGGTAGGGGGCCCAGAGGCCATTGGAATCCTGGGTGATCAGGGACATGGCTGGGCAGTGCCTTGGCACTGCTGCCTGGCACCCTGGTAGTGCCAACCAGGGTACGGGGTGGCACTGCCAGGGTGCCAGAGTGGCACTGCCAAGGGCCAGGTTCGGAAAGGGGCAGGGCTGAAGGGGACAGGACATATAGGCACATCCATTGTGGGCGTCTGCACAGACATGGGGGACCTTTGAGGCTAATGATTATGGGATGGTCCCAATGATGTTGGCAATTAAGGGATGGGCTTTAAAGGTGAATTTGAGATCGGAGTGCCCTTTTTAAAAGATGATCGATCTCGGAGGAGCAGGCCTTGCCAGTGTCTTTAGGCCCTGCTCCTCTCATGTATGGCACATTTCACCTCTCCAAAAGAATGACCGACTGGGGGAGGATTGTGATTGGGATTGTGCCGACTGACACCACGTTTCCCGCCAGATATGATACAGTCATTTATTTTTGGAGAATTGCGCCTTAAGTAACTGAATTGGTATATTCCTCATCAGTATTGTAGTCATTGTCAGACCAGACAACCACCTTGTAGAAAGGCTATCAGTTGCTTGTTGTCATTCCTAAACAAATAACTTGTGGCTTTTAATGTAAATAGTTGCAGTGTATGAATGTTAGAGAATGGACATTATGTAAAAAATCATTGCCAAATTGGTCATGTACGTAATGGGTGGATTTGTATTCGAATGTTACAAAGGTAACTGAAAGGTCACCCATAAAGGTTTAAACAGAGTAATAAAGTAATAAAATCTGTAATGAGATTACATAGAGATTAATGGACAGGAATGATTACAAGGAAATTATTGCACAGAGGGGTTTCGATAACATCTTAAACCATAACTGAAAAATGATTTATTTGAACTATAAAGTGAAACTATCTCTCTATAAACTAAGGCCACTTGCAAATGAATGGTGTATTTAAGTGGAGATTTCATATAAAAACATGCCAGCCTAGACAGTACACAATAATATTCTTAGCCATTACCTCGTTTAAAATTTTTGAATTCTCTGCAAAATAGTATTGTCCAGTGACACTAACCTAATAGGCTATAACTTCCATGCTTTAGAGTGTCGTATTGGGGGGAGAGGGAAACTCAAATAAGTGCAGGGGATCTACCCCCATTCTGGAGGTCCATAAGTAAGGGCTTGCACGATAATTGCCTTGAAATGCAAACTTCCTCTAGGCAATTGCCCTCTACTGGGAAACATCTGAAAACATGATTTAAATCATAAACTTTGGATGGTCCTGACTGTGTTACATCAGTAGTTACCCAGAAAAAGTTAGAAGAACTAAAAACATTTTTAATGTCTGGGTAACAATTGCACACTCCCACATCAACCCCTGTTGGGAGGCCCCCTTTATCTCTGGCCACCCCACGGGACTCCCCCTGCACCCCAGACCCCTCAGGGACTCCACCCACTCCAAGAAAATGCACCACCCAATGGGAACTCCTCAACCCATGGGATTTTAAGGTAAGAACCTTTGAGGAGATGATGTGTAGAGAAAGTACAGTCTATGTGTTGCTGAAAGTGGATGGGTGTGACAAAGAAGAGTGAGGGCTGGGGAGGTGGGGGTTAGGAGGCTCAGGATGTAGTTGAATCAGCAAATGTACTTATTTTCCTGATACTGTTTGATTATTAAACAGCATTCTACATACATCTTGTACACAATGCTTCTGCTTTTCATGTCCTCAGCTACCTCCAACCACACCTTTATGGTGACAGCAGCGGCTTTCTCCTTCTTATTGGTGATGTCAGTCGATTTGGGTAGGGCTCTTATTCAATGAATACCATTCATCCTGACCAACTCGAATTTCCATTGCTGGACTGTTCCTATCAGTGCAGCTCAATGTGCATCATGATGAAGTCAAAGTTAGTTGGCTCAATCTAGTTGAGATCACAGATTCCAGCCCAGTCGGTTGTTTTTCTGGATTCCCCCAATGCAATTCCAATAACTCTGTCACCACCCTTCCCCCCACTATCCCTAATTTCACACAGAAGAAAATAATTGAGCTGAGGGGGTAAAGGTGGCATTCACATCACCTTCGAGCCACTACGGGCAATTCATGTGACAGCAAGGTTGAAAAGTTGAAAATTAATGGCCGCTTCCTACGGCCACTGCTAACTTCTGCTGTTTACCTTGGAAGCCTCCTTGCAGAAAAGCCGCCTAATCAGGCAACCTAATCAGGCAACCTCTCGAAATGCCCTGAGTGCTGTATTTTTTAGATATATGTAGAAGTGGTTCCTACTCAAAATAACCTGTCCAGTTTTGTTTCAAAGCTTGCAGTGACTCTGCAGTAAGGATACAACACATCCTCCACGATTATTCTCAACACCAGTGCCCCACAAGGCTGTGTCCTCAGCCCCTTACTATACTCCTTATACACTTATAACTGTGTGGCCAAATTTCCCTCCAACTTGATTTTCAAGTTTGCTGATGACACCACCATAATGGATCGGATCTCAAACAATGATGAGACAGAGTATAGAAAAGAGATAGAGAATCTGGTGAACTGATGCAACAGTCTCTCCCTCAATATCGACTTCAGGAAGCATAGTGGAGGACATGCCCATCTACATCAACAGGGATGAAGTGGAAATGGTTGAGAGCTTGAAGTTTCTACGTGTCCAGATCACCAACAACCTGTCTGGTCCTCACATCAACACTATAGTTAAGAAAGCCCCATCAACGCATGTACTTGCTCAGGAAGGTAAGGAAATTTGCCATGTCCACTATGACGCTCACCAGCTTTTACAGATGCACTGTAGAAAGCATTCTTTCTGGTTGTATCGAAACTTGGTATGGATCCTGTTCTGTCCAAGACCGCAAGAAATTACAAAGCGTCGTGAACGGAGCCAGTCCATAACGCAAACCAGCCTCCCATCCATTGACTCTGTCTATACTTCTCATTGCCTCAGAAAAGCAGCCAGCATAATTCAGGACACAACGCACCCCGAAAATACACTCTTCTACTTTCTTCCATCGAGAAAATGATACAAAACTCTGAGGTCACGTACTAACTGTCTCAAGGGAAGCTTCTTCCCTGCTGCCATCAGACTTTTGAATGGACCTACTTTATATTAAATTGATAATTTTATACAACCAGCTATGACTGTAACATTACATTCTGCACCCTTTCCTTTCCTTCTTTATATACAGTATGCTTTGTCACTATAGCACACAAGAAACAATACTTTTCACTGTATAATACATGTGACAATAATAAATCAAATCAATCCAAATATTTTAAGGATTTCAAAAAAAGAAATTCGCTAGTTCTAGCGATTAAAACTTGTACCGATAGCTGGTAACAATCAAGTGACTCTCTGAATCATTCCCAGTAACTCGATATCCCTCAGTGGGTGACTAGCAGATCTCCCTCCAAGAACAGCTGACAATGGCCGCCCCCTGGGGTTTTATCAGCTTGCATCAGCATCCTGCCAAAATTACTGTAGGAGGTTTGGAGCTGTCCTTGAGAATTTCAGGTGTGAAATAAAACCCCAATTTTTTTTCTGCTGTGCTTAAAATGAGGTCTCAAGATGGGCATGAATAATATTCATGACATCATTGTGCACAAAGAGTGTGATTTACTTCTTCAGTCTTGCATGAAATGATTTAACCCCAATGTCCACCTTTTCTTTCTTACTTAGGACTACACTGCTAGTATATCTTTGATTATTGGTAATGTGAAATGAGTAGTGCATCTTATTGGCACATCGCCTCAAAGTTTCAACTATCCCAATTTCTTTCCCATCTGTAACTGCTCCTCAGTTCTCCAATATATCATTTATTTTATTCATTCATGGAATGTGGCATTGCTGGCAAAGATTTATTTCCAATGAGCAGTATATTTAACAATGCACTTTATTGTGATTTACAGTTAAAAAATCCTCTTTCTGAATTCAGTGGGGAATCCTGCACTGTTCACTTGAACATTGCTCTCTCTCTGGTGTTTTAACACTAATTGCAATTTGAGGAAATTATTGCATGTCCAACTGAACTTCTTCCTAAGCAAATTTACATATTTACCATTAATTGCTCATTAATAAGAACTTAACATTGACCAGAAACTCAACTGGACTAACCACATAAATACTATGGCTACAAGAGCTGGTCAGAGGCTAGGAATCCTGTGGTGGGGAAGTCACCTTGTGACTCCCCAAAGCTTGTCCACAATCTAAGGCACAAGTCAGGAGTGTAATGGAATACTCTCTGCTTGTTTGGATGAATGAAGCTCCTACAATACTCAGGAAGCTTGATACCCCCCAGGACAAAGCAGCCTGCTTGAGTGCCAGCTGTTCCATAAATATTCACTCCCTCCACCACTGACGCAAAATGGCAGCAATTATGTACCATCTACAGGATGCACTGCAGGAACTCACCAAGGTTCCATAGGTAGCACCTTCCAAACCCAAGGCCACCACCATCTAGAAGGACAAGGGCAGCAGATACATTGGAACACCACCACCTGGAAGTTGCCCTCCAGGCCACTTAACCACCCTAACTTGGAAATATCACTGTTCACTAATCACTGTTCCTTCACTGTTGCTGGTTCAAAATCCTGGAACTCCCTCCCTAACAGCACTGTGGATGTACCTGCACTGCATGGATAGCAGCAGTTCAAGGAGGCAGCTCACCACCACCTTCTCAAGAGCAATCAGGGATGGGCAATAAATGCTTGCCCAGCCAATGAAACCCACACCTCATGAATGAATATGTTTTTAAAACATCTTGAATGTTAGGTTTTCACACTATCAGCAATAACTACAGGAATAATATCACATAAAGCGTGTAAAAATATTTTTCATAATAAAACAATTTCTCAAAAAACGATAATCATGCCAACACATTCACACTTACTTCAGTACTTTAATTTTTTTCACATTTCACTTGAGGACTGTGAATCAAGTTGAGGAAAAGTCTTAAAATAGAGTAAATTGCACCTCAATGCCGTGATGTGGTGGGTTATGGGGATGACCATCAAGATTCTCCACACAATGGGAAAGATCTCAATTTTCTGTGATACTGTAAAAATAGGTGGTAGCTGGTGGGTAGCCTGTCTTAAAATGACATCAGTGGAAATAAAACACGGGTGAGATGCAAAACAGGTGG
Organism: Mustelus asterias; assembly: GCF_964213995.1. Lineage (NCBI taxonomy): Eukaryota > Metazoa > Chordata > Chondrichthyes > Carcharhiniformes > Triakidae > Mustelus > Mustelus asterias. The sequence continues at coordinate 85,781,844 of NC_135802.1, forward strand.
TCGATTCACTATAACTTGTTTCATACTATCACAAAATGTCAAAATGTAGCTCAGTGAATTTATAATCTCAGGTATAGTACGAGGATGGGAGTGGAGAGTTTAAATGGACCAATACCCGTCAAACATAGGAGAACATTTGGTGAATAAATCATTTGTCACCTATGCTAACTTCCTGCAGGTCAAGCCAAGCAACATTGGGAAAGGTGTGGACTTCAGATCATTTTTTTTTTCAGGAAAAGAGTGGTAATTAGCAAACGAAAATGTAAAAAGAGGGGGTGAAAAAACTGAAATCGCCATCAGTAGTCAATCAAGTGAACAATTGAGCTAAATAGTTACCATCGGTCGTTCCTCTTGTTCTCATTTGTCGATTATAAAATTAGGTATTCAGAATCATAGTAAAAAGACTGCTATCACATTTAGCTCCTCATATTATTATATTGTAATGATTGCTGCAATCTATAAATGGTTTTCCCACAAAACTGTTCAAACATGAATCTTGGCATCTCACGTACTTCAGGAGGAGGTGAATGTTGATATGTATAATTTCACATTTTGCTTGTGATTAAAACATGATTTTCTTTACACGTCTTCTCATCCAATATCTCTGGATGTGGTTGGCTTCATTGTTTTTATTCAGAAACCCGAGCCATTCATTTTTGCCTGGGTCACAAAGACGCCACCTTAGCTGAGAAATGTGCTCCTCCAGCCCACTTGGGGAGAACCTGCAAATATAACTCACACTAGGAACGTGAAATAAACCTGGAATAAAATCCAAATTGCTTTGGGAAGGAGCTCGAAATGAATCATGAATTGACCCATAAATAACCTATAAACAAAAAACCCAAATGATACATGGTAAAATATTTTAATAGACATGTGTAAAACACGTTCAGTAAAATTTTATTTGCTGGAATGTTACATATTTTAAAAGCTGACAACAGACTCAATACCAGCAGTCAAGAGGCCATTTGCATTGGTCTAAATCAAGGTCATGAAGATCTGCAGTGGGGAATTACAATGCTGGTCTTGAGAACAGTTTGCAATCTGCAATATTTGCATTCTAACAATTCACAAGAGTTGTGGAAACATTCACAAAGGCATCCTTGAATTTTCAATGCTTAGGAATGAAAATATAATTTGAAATGTTTGAGTTGAACATAAAAATTAGGAACAGGAGTATGCAATTTAGCCCCTCGAGCCTGCTCCGCCATTTAATAGGATCATGGCTGATCTTATGTTGGCCTCAACTCCACTTTCTTGCCCATTCACCATAGCCCTTCAAACCCTTACCAATTAAAAATCAGTCTACCTCATCCTTAAATTTACTCAATGTCCCGGCACCAACCAAACTCTGGGGTAGGGAATTCCAAGGGCTCACAACCCTTTGAGAGAAATAATTTTTCCTCATCTCTGTTTTAAATCTGCCTCCCCTTATCCTAAAACTATGACCTCTTGTACAAAATTGCCCTACAAGAGGAAACATCCTCCCCACATCCACTTTGTCAATTCCCCTCATCGGCTATAACTTGTTTCATACTATCACAAAATGTGAGTCTAAGTGCCAAATCTGGGCGTCAAATAGATCCTCAATTAGATCTCCTCTCATCTTCTAAACTCCAGGGAGTGTAGGCCTAAACTACCCAATATCTGTTCGTAAGACAAACCCCTCATCTCCGGAATCAATCTCGGGAACCTTCTCTGAACCACCTCCAATGCAACTATATCCCCCCTCAAGTAAGGGGACCAAAACATAACACAATATTCTAAGTGCAGTCTCACTAATGCTCTGTACAATAGCAGCAACACTTAGTATGCTATTCAGTTAGCAATGAATGCCAAGATTCCATTTGCCTTCCTTATTACCAGCTGTACCTGCATACTAGTTTTCTGCAATTCACACACCGATCCCTCTGCACCACAGCTTCTCTCCATTTAGATAATAAATTACCTTTGTACGTTTCCTACCAAAATGGATAACCTCACACTTATCCATGTTAAACTCCATCTGCGAAATTTTGCCCCATTCACTTAACCCATCTATATCCATTTGTAAATTTCTTATTTCATTACCCCACCTATTTTAGTGTCATCTGCAAATTTGGCTATGGTACCTACTATCCCTGCATCCAAGTCATTAGTATAGATTGTAAATAGTTGGGGCCCAAGGATCGAACCCTGTGGCACCCCACTAGTTACATCTTGCCAACCAGAAAAATACCCATTTATCCCCTCTCTCTGCTTTCTGTTGGTTAGCCAATCCTCTATCCAAGCAATAAATTACCCCATATTCTATGTCAACTAACCTTGTGTATTAACCTTTTGTGTGGCATCTTATCAAATGCTTTCTGGAAGTTCAGATATACTACATCAAAAGGATCACCATTATTCACATTGCGTGTTACATTTTCAAAGAACTCAAGCAAATTAGTCAAACATGGTTTACCCTTCATAAAACCATGCTGACTCTGATGGATTGCATTTTGACTTTCTAAATTTCCTATTATTAATTCTTTAATAATGGGAATTTTGGAATATCATAACCAATATATCCACTATCTCCAACGCCACTTTCATTGAGACTCTAGAATGTAGGCCATCAGGTCCTGGGGACGTGGCTGCCTTCAATTCCAGTAGTTTGCTTGGTACATTTTCCCTCATGATGATAATAGTTCTAAGTTCCTCCCTTTCTATAACCTTGACATTTTCTGTTACTATTGGGTTGGTACTCGTATCCTCCACCGTGAAAACTGAGGCAAAATATCGACTTAGTGACTCAGCCATTTCTGAGTTCCCCATTATTAACTCCCCAGCCTCATCTTCCAAGGCATCAACGTTCACTTTAACTACTCTCTTCCTCTTTATATACTTTTAGAAGTAAGATGTAAGTTGGATGTAAGATGTAATATCGATCTCTCTAGAACCAAATGAATCTCTAAACTGGATTTGTTTTCTTATCCATGCTGGATGATGACCTTATAGACCCTCTGTATGGTGAACTGACCACCGGGTCACAACATTTGAGGGGTCCATATTTCTGCTACAAGGACACCCACAGACAATCTATGAAAATGGCAGACATTGACACTGACTAAGAGTCAATTGCTGATGGCCGTGACGTTATTTATTGGCTGTGGCATGATTTATTTATTCATTCATTTATCTTTCATGGTATGTGGACTTTGTTGGCTAGGCCAACATTTATTACCCACCCCCTCTGGAGGCTGACTGTTGGAAATGGTGAGCAGAAATGAAAATCTTACCTGGACGAGAAGAGGGTCCAGAGAATTGTGGACTTTCACAACATACTGACCCCCTCTGCAGCAAATGGGGCAGAGACTATCATGTCAACTGGGGGTCCTGAGTCATAGCAGACAATTGTTGACAGTGTTGACCACCAAGGTGCAAACTCTGGAGGACAATTTACCAACTTCGTTTGATGCAGGCACAAATCCCATTGTGTCTGGAAACTCTCGCAAGAAGGCCATAACAGCATTTGTGTCAGGGAGATCTCAGAATGCGATCTTCCCCACTCCCTGCTGGCGAAGTCACTAAGTTCATGCCTAGCGAGGCATTACAATTCATTTAAATGTATTTAGATATTCAAAACTGGCTAACGTTGTATCTTCTGGGAACGTTATATGTTCCCACTCACCAGCGTGTAAATGCATGAGTCACTGTTGGTCTCCAAAAATGGAGACCAGACGTAACGACCATGCCATGGACCTGGAGGCCAGGGTAGCCCCAAGGTGGTCAGGGTCATGGCAGGGCCAGGTGAGGGGCACACAGGGGCAGGACTTGTATGCAACCCCATTGCAGGAGTTCACTTCATGTAGCAGGGAGGGTGATGGGGGGCGTTCCTGATGCCGGTGAATAGGGATGGGGGAGCAGGGGCACTCCGATGATGGGGAACAGGGATCTTTAACATTGATTTGAGATCAGGGCACCTTTTTAAAATGGTGCCTTGATCTCAGTGTAGGCAGTCTCCTCGCATTCTTTAAGCCCTATCCCTCACAATGATGCCACAAAATATGCCTTCCTGCTTTAAAATGGCAAAGCGTGGGAAGATCTGAATGGAAAACCTGCCTGTTTCTCTGGGAAGAAGCATGCTGGTTTTCAGTCTGAACTTGATACCGTGCCATTTTTTGAGAAAATTCTGCCTATTCTATTATGAGATTGAAGGTTGCCATGCTGAAAAGTTAATTCCTATCCCTGCTGATAGTAACTGGCATTAGAAATATCTAATAACTGAGCTTCCTGATAAAAACTCCAGGCTGTTGATTCTTCCCAGAAGGACCATTAGAGCTCACTTGCTATCCTATGCCATTATTTGCACTACAGAACTACTTACATTGTGCCAGGTATTGATCCATTGAGTCCATGATGGTGCCTTCCATAGGCACCATTTAGTGATTGGTCAGAGACCTCCCTCTGACTTCCCTTCTTTTTTGATTGGGAAGTTTGCAAGTAGCATTTTAATGAGACTGGGCTGTTATGATCTGCTGAGCCTTGCTGCTCAATCGCTCACTTTGCCATGATCCAGCCTCGGAATTAAAGTTGAGCCTATTTCATTTCAGTTTAGTCTCAATGAACCAGAAAGGTTGGATATGAATTATTATTGCTACAGCTAGTTGACTTAATTACCAATACTTCATTAAACTAAAAAGCGCACTGGCGAACCCGTGTTTAAGGTTGAATGAAAATGTGAGAATGGTGGATGGGAATATTTTCTGAGCAAATGAAAGGACTATGGATCAAAAATACTGCATGTTCTCTTTCTAACAGTCTCATGCTACACAAACCCATTGGTGCCAATTGCTGAAAAATTGCCAATCACTGTAATTTGCAATTTTTTCCAAAATTGCCAATTCCAACCACGCTATTTAATATCTCACACGCAGACAGCTGATTAACTGATATGAAGAATAAAAAATATTATTATTTTTACACTTAAATTCAGATCTGACAACAGGAATTAACTTGGATCTGGCAGAGGAAATCAGGTTGAGGCCAGCAAGGTAGAGGTCTGTAAATGAGATTGACAGTGATAAACAGGCCCACTCTAAGCCTGTGATATAAGCCTCGAGAGCTACAGTGATGAAGATAAGTGCCCCCCTTCCCCATGACTAAAACTACCACTGATTCTGTCAGTTCTGTACATGCTCCCACTTCATGCTTCTACCAGAGTTTCTCTCCAGTGGTTTCTCAATCACAGTCCGGCAACATTTCTTCATTTTCCCTGTCTTTTTACGATTGATGCAAGAAATTTCATAGCAGTACAAACACATATTAGGGTTTCTCGATTTCACACCGTAGCTTTGATTGAACATCAGAGAGTCCCCAGAGGACAGGCTGTATAAATGGTTATAAATTGCCATTTAAACTGTTACTGGTGGGTTGCAGCCAGATTTGTGCTGAAGTTATGATCAGGGATCAGGAGAGAGAGACTCCACCCTATTATGCGACAGCAATAAATTGGTTAAAGAACAATAAGGCTTGCAAATAACTCTATAAGCTATCAATAATACATGGAACTGCACACAGAAAAAAATGCAAAACTTTAAAAAATAAAATCCTGCCCAAAATATATTCTAATGAAGGACATATAACTGATGCATTAATATAGTAGTACCATGTATTATAACCTGGGATTTCTGGTGTTTCCTGACACATTATAAGCAGAGCTATGGTGGATGGAAGTGGAAAACTCCCCTTAGTCACACACTGCTTGAGCTGAATATTGTGCAGAATCATAGAATCCCATGGTGCAGAAGGAGGCCATTTGGCCCATTGAGTCTACACAAACCACAATTCCAGCCAGGTCCTAACCCCATGCATTTACCCTAACTAGTGCCCCTGACATTAAGGGTCAATTTAGCATGGCCAATCCACCTCACCCGCACATCTTTGGACTGTGGGAGGAAACTGGAGCACCCAGAGGAAACCCATGCAGACATGGGAAGTGTGTACAAACTCCACACAGACAGTTATCCAAGCCGGGAATCGAACCCAGCTCTCTGGCGCTGTGAGGCAGCAGTGCTAACCACTGTGCCACCGTGCCACCCCAACCTCTGTTATGGCAGAGATTCTAACGATGGACTGGAAGTCAGGGGATGACCATTCTGCAGTTATTTCTAAGAGTCCTGGGTGTTAGGCAACAAATTAGGTGGCTGCAAGACCGCTGCCCATTTAAAGGATGGCCGCCCACTCCCCAGGAGCTGCCAACCAAATGAAGCAGCTCAGCCATGAGCGGTGACCACTGCTGGGACTGTGCCTGGAAGGGAAGGAAGTCATGGAAGGATGCTGCCCTCTCAATCAGCTAAGTGGGGTCAGAGTTTGCTGGGGCCTATCAGGCAGGCCCTGGCAAGGGAAGTGGGGGCTGGTTTTAAAGGGTGAAGTGGGGATTGCCATGGGGAGTTCATTAAGAAGCAGGCCATAGTGTGGCCGGATTGGAGGGCACCTCCCCTCCATCATTGTTGATTTTTGTGAAAACACATCTTGTTCATTAATGCCCTTTAGGGAAGGCAATCTGCCATTCTTGCCTGGTCTGGCCTACATGAGACTCCAGATCCACAGTAATGTGGTTGACTCTGAAACGGCCTCATAAGCCATTCAGTTGAAACAAACGACTAAAAATCCTAAAAGGGCTGAAACTAGATAGTGGCTAGGCCCAGCTTTGCAGAATGTAATGGCTTCATTTGTAGCTTCAACTAACAGTTTGTAACAAGGATTGTAGGTTAGGTTGTAATATCCAACATTCTTGGACCTGATTTTAATCCACTCAAAACTCAATCGCTGAAAATTGCTCCCAAGCTTTGATTAGTGGATGGAGCACAAAACCATTTTCTGCAGCAAGTTTCTGTAAAAGCATCTCCGGAGCATTACCTTGAACAAGCCAAAGAGGAGGATGGAATTCTTTTTGGCAAAAGTAACCATTTCATTGGCAACATTTTGAAGGCCAACAAGGGATGGTAGTGAATCTTTCCATTCTGAATTCTCTTTGCTGAGGTAAATGATTCTCTGAGTACAGACATCTGTATTGTCCCAGCCCCCGAATATGTTCCCCAGTCAAAACTAAATCTCACCTAATTCTGGCCTTGTGTTACCAATGAAGAGGTTTGCCTGTGAGGACAGCAAATTGGAAGTTCTGACATTTGCTATTCATGATTTTCTGATTATTTAAACTGTGTACAGTTTGCACCAGAATTTCCAATATGTGCCCTCATCAATGCCAGAAGTGCAAAGTCAGAAAATTGTCCCCACGTATATTAAGCTTCCAAATCAACATTTTTGGGGTGGCATGGTGGCACATTGGTTTGTTAGCGCTGCTGCCTCACAGTGCCAGTGACCCAGGTTCAATTCCAGACTGGGTGATTGCCTGTGTGGAGCTTGCACGTTCTCCCCATGTCTGCGTGGGTTTCCTCCAGGTGCTCCAGTTTCCTCCCACAGTCTAACGATGTGCAGGTTAGGTGGATTAGCCATGGTAAATACATGGATTTATGAGGATAGGGTGAAGGGATTGGGCCTGGGTAAGATGCTCGGTGCAGACTCGATGAGCCGAATAGCCTCCTTCTGCACCGTGGGCATTCTATGATGAATATTCTTTTGCAGTTTTGAAAATTAACACAGAGGGATCACTGAAATATTTTTGAGAGAGTTCAAATCAGTTTGTAGGAATGAAACGGCAAATAGCAGCTTCCAACTTGAGGAAAACAACACATTTTGTGTGGATGTGTTGCTGTTACATGCTTACACTTACAGCATGGAAGAGTAGAGAGGGGGAATTATTTTGGTCCTGGAAGCATTTTAATTGCATGCTATATTGTTTTGCTCTTGTCTGAGTGGTTGTGTAATGACTTTAATAAGAAGATTTTCAGTTGAGACACAGTACCACACCACTATATAACCTTTTTGTTTGTTTTAGTTCAAATTTCTCCTCCAAAATCAAATTTCTCTCTTAGCAGGAAATGCTAAACCTCACCTGACATAAAAGTTGAGGCAGAGCCGGGTTTTCACTTGCACTGTTGACCTCTGGCTCAATAATTTTAGTGCTTTGGATTTGAGTTCAGGTTTGATGGGCTAGGGTCAGTTTGGGTTGAAGTGACCCGAAAATTCAAAGCAAGGCCAGTTAGTTCACTGCTCTGCCGAATTGTTTCGTTCCATATTTACACGACTTGTACAGATCACAATTGCAGAAACTAAGTGAAGAGTGAGGTTTTGTAATGCGTTTGGTTTACTCTTGAGGACTTTACGTTGTTCAATATCAAATGTTTAAAATTAAACACTTTCCAGTTTATGCCAGCGATTATGGACAAATAACATGCACATATGATACAAAAATCTGAATTCCCAGGCAAATGCATTTGCACAGTCAAACGCAGGTTTGATAGACTGATGTATGGATCGGTAAATTGATAGGCAGGATAGTCAGTCTTGAAATACTGTAGAATTTGTATTTTGAATGAGCTTCAGATTTTTACACTTTTGTTGTAGTAAAAACCACATATTCTCCCTGATTAGTAAATCAAAAGCTGTGCATGCCTTTCAAGATGGATGGTTGTGGAATTAAACTGGATTTGGAGGCTTAGAATATGTAAGGTGTGCTGGTAGATAAAACACACTTAATTATTCATTAATTTTCTTTGTAATAAAAAGAACTGTGCATGGAGTTTTAATAGTATAGCCTGCAGCTCAGCTAACAGGATTAAGTGCAAGGTTTTAGATGTCTGTAATAATAATGGTGAGAGGAAATGCATCTACAAAATGGCTACAAACATGAGTGCTAATTTAATCCAAAGAGTGCTTCCTCATTAAAAAAAAGTTTCTAAATTTGAGGTTTGCAAGTATAATAAAGTACCTGAAGAAAACTCAGGGCACACATAGTTCTTTTCACACCCTCTGACCATTTCCACACGTGTTAACTACTCTTGCACAGCATGAGTTTCTTAGGACTACTGAACTAAGAACAATTTTTAATTAGTAGCTCAACTTACTTTATCATTTGTTTGGAATTATGTGAGTAGGGGGGCAACAACTGTAGTAAAGCTATATTAATAAGGCAAAGTGGGATTTTTATTTAAATCTTAATAATCAGGTATGCTTATTTAATTAAATCTAGTGGATTTCTCCCCTTCAATTTCAATATGCACCAATTGACATTCTGTTGATCAGTTTTCAACCTCTTAGTGTTTAAAAATAAGAACAATAAGAACATCACTGAATCCCCCACTGTAAACATCCTTGGGGTTACCATTGACCAGAAACTGGACTGGACTCACCACATAAACACTGGCGACAAGAGCAGGTTAGAGGCTAGGAATACTGCGGTGAGTAATTAACCTCCTGACTCCCCAAAGCCTATCCACCATCTACAAGGCACAAGTCAGGAGTGTGATGGAATACACCCCACTTACCTGGATGGATGCAGCTCCAACAACACTCAAGAAGCTTGATACCATCCAGGACAAAGCAGCCCGCTTGATTGGCACCACATCCACAAACATTCAATCCCTCTACCACCTACACTCAGTAGCAGCAGTGGGTACTATCTACAAGTTGCACTGCAGCAATTCACCAAAGATCCTTAGACAGCACCTTCCAAACCCACAACCACTTCCATCCAGAAGGAGAAGGGCAGCAGATACATGGGAACCATCTGCAGGTTCCCCTCCAAGCCACTCACCATCCTGACTTGGAAATATATCGCTGTTCCTTCGCAGTTGCTGGGTCAAAATCCTGGAATTCCCTCCATAACGGCATTGTGCATCAACCCACAGAACATAGACTGCAGCGATTCAAGAAGGCAGCTCACCACCACCTTCTCGAGAGCAACCAGGGATGGGCAGTAAATGCTGGCCAGCCAGCGACGCCCATGTCCCACGAATGAATAAAAAAGAGTCAGACTTTACAGCCATAGACATTTACAGCACAGGAGGAGGTGATTTCGTCCATTATGTCTGCTTCAGATCCAACTGCCTCACTTCCTTCCTATAGCTCTTATCACCCTCTGCTTCAAATATTGATCCACTTTCACATTAAAGAAGTAATGGTAGAGCTTGCAGCATGGGTTGGTACCTGGGATTTCAATGTTGTGGCCATCTCGGAGACATGGATAGAGCAGGGACAGGAATGATTGTTGCAGGTTCTGGGGTTTAGATGTTTCAGTAAGTGCAGGGAAGGCAGTAAAAGAGGGGGAGGTGTGGCATTGTTAGTCAAGGACAGTATTACGGTGGCAGAAAGGATATTTGATGAGGACTCGTCTACTGAGGTAGTTTAGAACATAGAACATAGAACATTGCAGCGCAGTACAGGCGCTTCGGCCCTCGATGTTGCGCCGACCAGTGGTACCAATCTAAAGCCCCTCTAATCTACACTATTCCAATATCATCCATATGTTTATCCAACAACCACTTGAATGCTCTCAACGTTGACGAGTCCACCACTGCTGCAGGCAGGGCATTCCACGCCCTTACTACTCTCTGAGTAAAGAACCTACCACTAACATCTGTCCTATATCTCTCACCTCTCAATTTAAAGCTATGTCCCCTCGTGCTAGCCAACACCATCTGAGGAAAAAGGCTCTCACTATCCACCCTATCTAATCCTCTGATCATTTTGTATGCCTCTATTAAGTCACCTCTTAACCTTCTTCACTCTAACGAAAACAACCTCAAGCCCATCAGCCTTTCCTCATACGATTTTCCCACCATACCAGGCAACATCCTGGTAAATCTCCTCTGCACCCTTTCCAACACTTCCACATCTTTCCTATAATACGGCGACCAGAACTGTACGCAATACTCCAAATGCGGCCGCACCAGAGTTTTGTACAGTTGCAGCATGACCTCCTGGCTCCGAAACTCAATCCCTCTACCAATAAAAGCTAACACACCGTACGCCTTCTTAACAACCCTATCAACCTGGGTGCCAACTTTCAGGGATCTATGCACATGGACACCCAGATCCCTCTGTTCATCCACACTACCAAGTATCTTACCATTAGCCCAGTACTCTGTATTCCTGTTACTCCTTCCAAAGTGAATCACCTCACACTTTTCCGCATTAAATTCCATTTGCCACCTCTCAGCCCAGCTCTGCAGCTTATCTATGTCCCTCTGTAACCTGCCACTTCCCTCCGCACTGTCTACAACGCCACCGGCTTTAGTGTCATCCACAAATTTACTAATCCATCCTTCCACGCCCTCATCCAAGTCATTAATAAAACTGACAAACACCAGCGACCCCAAAACAGATCCTTGCGGTACACCACTAGTAACTGAACTCCAGGATGAATATTTCCCATCAACCACCACCCTTTGTTTTCTTACAGCTAGCCAATTCCTGATCCAAACCACTAAATCACCCTCAATCCCATGTGTCCGTATTTTCTGCAAAAGCTTACCATGGGGAACCTTATCAAACGCTTTGCTGAAATCCATATACACCACATCAGCCGCTTTACCCTCATCCACCTCTTTGGTCACCTTCTCAAAGAACTCAATAAGGTTTGTGAGGCACGACCTACCCTTTACAAAACCGTGCTGACTATCCCTAATCAAATTATTCCTTTCTAGGTGATTATAAATCCTATTTCTTATAATCTTTTCCAATACTTTGCCCACAACAGAAGTAAGGCTCACCGGTCTATAATTACCAGGGTTGTCCCTACTCCCCTTCTTGAACAAGGGGACAACATTTGCTATCCTCCAGTCTTCTGGCACTGTTCCTGTAGACAATGACGACACAAAGATCAAAGCCAAACGCTCTGCAATCTCCTCTCTAGCCTCCCAGAGAATCCTAGGATAAATCCCATCCGGCCCAGGGGACTTATCTATTTTTACCCTTTCCAGAATTGCTAACACCTCCTCCTTATGAACATCAATCCCATCCAGTCCAACAGCCTGCATCTCAGTACTCCCCTCAACAACACTGTCCCTCTCCAGTGTGAATACCGACGAAAAATATTCATTTAGTGCCTCTCCTATCTCTTCAGACTCCACGCACAACTTCCCACTCCTGTCCTTGACTGGCCCTAATCTTACCCTAGTCATTCTTTTACTCCCGACATACCTATAGAAAGCTTTAGGGTTTTCCTTGATCCTACCTGCCAAAGACTTCTCATGTCCCCTCCTGGCTCTTCTTAACTCTTTCTTTAGGTCCTTCCTGGCTAACTTGTGACTCTCAAGCGCCCTAACTGAGCCTTCACGTCTCATCTTAACATAAGTCTCCTTCTTCCTCTTCACAAGAGATTCAACCTCCTTAGTAAACCACGGTTCCCTCACACGTCTGCTTCCTCCCTGCCTGACAGGTACATATTTATCAAGGACGCGTAGTAGTTGTTCCTTGAACAAGTTCCACATTACAATTGTGCCCAATTCTGGAATTCTGGAAAGGGTAAAGATAGATAAGTCCCCTGGGCTGGATGGGGTTTATCCTAGGATTCTCTGGGAGGCTAGGGAGGAGATTGCGGAGCCTTTGGCTTTGATCTTTGTGTCGTCATTGTCTACAGGAACAGTGCCAGAAGACTGGAGGATAGCAAATGTTTTCCCCTTGTTCAAGAAGGGGAGTAGGGACAACCCTGGTAATTATAGACCGGTGAGCCTTACTTCTGTTGTGGGCAAAGTATTGGAAAGGATTATAAGAGATAGGATTTATAATCACCTAGAAAGGAATAATTTGAATAGGGATAGTCAGCACGGTTTTGTGAAGGGTAGGTCGTGCCTCACAAACCTTATTGAGTTCTTTGAGAAGGTGACCAAAGAGGTGGATGAGGGTAAAGCGGCTGATGTGGTGTATATGGATTTCAGCAAAGCGTTTGATAAGGTTCCCCATGGTAAGCTTTTGCAGAAAATACGGACACATGGGATTGAGGGTGATTTAGTGGTTTGGATCAAGAATTGGCTAGCTGTAAGAAAACAAAGGGTGGTGGTTGATGGGAAATATTCATCCTGGAGTTCAGTTACTAGTGGTGTGCCGCAGGGATCTGTTTTGGGGCCGCTGATGTTTGTCATTTTTATTAATGACCTGGATGAGGGCGTGGAAGGATGGATTAGTAAATTTGCGGATGACACTAAAGTCGGTGGAGTTGTAGACAGTGCGGAGGGAAGTGGCAGGTTACAGAGGGACATAGATAGGCTGCAGAGCTGGGCTGAGAGGTGGCAAATGGAGTTTAATGCGGAAAAGTGTGAGGTGATTCACTTTGGAAGGAGTAACAGGAATACAGAGTACTGGGCTAATGGTAAGATATTTGGTAGTGTGGATGAACAGAGGGATCTGGGTGTCCATGTGCATAGATCCCTGAAAGTTGGCACCCAGGTTGATAGGGTTGTTAAGAAGGCGTACGGTGTGTTAGCTTTTATTGGTAGAGGGATTGAGTTTCGGAGCCAGGAGGTCATGCTGCAACTGTACAAAACTGTGGTGCGGCCGCATTTGGAGTATTGCGTACAGTTCTGGTTGCCCGTATTATAGGAAAGATGTGGAAGTGTTGGAAAGGGTGCAGAGGAGATTTACCAGGATGTTGCCTGGTATGGTGGGAAAATCGTATGAGGAAAGGTTGATTTTTTTTTTGTTAGAGAGAAGGTTAAGAGGTGACTTAATAGAGGCATACAAGATGATCAGAGGATTAGATAGAGTGGATAGTGAGAGCCTTTTTCCTCGGAGGGTGTTGGCGAGCATGAGGGGACATAGCTTTAAATTGAGAGGTGAGAGATATAGGACAGATGTTAGTGGTAGGTTCTTTACTCAGAGAGTAGTAAGGGCGTGGAATGCCCTGCCTGCAGCAGTAGTGGACCCATCAACATTAAGAGCATTCAAATGGTTATTGGATAAACATATGGATGATATTGGAATAGTGTAGATTAGAGCGGCTTTAGATTGGTTCCACTGGTCGGCGCAACATCGAGGGCCGAAGGGCCTGTACTGCGCTGTAATGTTCTATGTTCTATGTTCTATGTTCTATGTTCTAATCCAGTGGGATTTTGTTTTTCCAGAATTTATGTATTCTTGGAGGATAACTACCCATGCATCCATTATCTTTGTAGCTACTTCATGTAATATTCTAGGATGCAACCCAGCAGGTCCAATAGACTTATCGTCCTTTAACCTTATTAGTTTCCCTAGTACTTTTTCTCTAGTGATAGTTATTGTGTTTATTTCCTCTCCCCCTTTTAGTATTTTTGGAATGTCATTAGCGTTTTCTATCATGAAGACTAATGCAAAGTATTTAGCTGCTCTACCAATTCCTGGTTTCCATTATTATTTCCCCATTCTCATTCTCTAAGTGACCTATGTTCACTTTGGCCTCTCTTTTCCTTTCTATACGTTTAAAGAAGCTCTTGCTTCTCATTTTTATATTGCTTGTTAATTTACTTTCATAGGTTTTCTTTTCTTGTTTTTCATTATTCTCTTTTTTTTGGTTATTTTTTGTTCATTTTTAAATCTTTGCCGCATTTTAAGTTTTTCCTTTCAGTGTAATATTATCCTCAACTTCTTTTGTTAACCATGGTTGCATTATCCCCTTCCTAGAATCCTTCTTCCTCACTGGAATATATCTTTGTGATGAATCATGAACTATTTTCATTCACGTCTGCCATTGCTGGCATTTGTCTTTTCTGCCAAACTCCTTTCTCAGTCCACTCCAGCCAACTCTACCCTCATTCCTTTGTAATTACCCTTATTTTAGGTTAGCACAATTTCTGATCCACGTTTCTCACTCTCAAACTGAATGCTAAATTCTGCCATGTTATGGTCATTGTTTCCTAGGAGATCTTTTACTCTGAGATTGTTTATTAAACCTTCCTCATAACACGTTACCAGATCCAAAATAGCCTGATCCCTGATTGGATCCATAACATATTGTTCTAGTAAACCATCCCGAATATACTCCATTAATTCTTTCTCATAGTTACCCTTGCCAATTTCATTTTCCCAGTCCACATGAAGATTAAGGTCCCCTATAATTAATATACGGCCTTTTTTTACAAGCCCTTCTGATATATGCTCTATCCTACAGTATTACTACTTTAGGGGGCCTATAGACTCCACCAATGTCTTCTTCTGCTTGTTATTCCTTACCGCCACCCATATGGATTCTACATCTCCCGATCCGAGATCATTTCTTGCTATTGTACTTATTCCATCTCATACTAACAAAACTGCCCTACCATCCTTTCCTTCCTACCTGTCCGTACAAAATGTCACATGCCCCTGAATATTTAGTTCCCAGCTCTGATCTCCTTGTAATCACTTCTGACCTTATAATGGAAAGGTGGTCATTCATGAAGATGAAGATGGCTGGGCATAGGACAGTGCCCTGACGAACTCCTGCAGTGACATCCTGGGTTTGCGCTGATTGGCCTCCAACAACATAAACCTTTTTCCTTTGTGCGAGGTGTTATGCCCAGTACAGGGATGAAAATATTGCAAATTTTAAAGCTATAGTTTTTTAAAAAGTGAACTCAAAAGCTGTTAAAATGGCATAGCATTTAACTTTTGGCATATGGATGAAATTTTCCCAAAAATTTCTAATGGTGAGAAAAATGGGGTGAACCGCATCACTCTCTCAGGCACACTCTGGACAACAATCGTCCCACACTCAGTCACTTTTTTGGAGGGTGGTGAGTTGTGCGCCGGTACTGAGGGGGGTGGGACCTAAACACGCCGGCTATAGAGAACTCTGGCGACATTTCGCAAGGGTGCCCTGATCTCTCAGTGTAGTGGGAGACCACCTCCCTCCCCCATAGACATCGGGAATACCTCCCTCATCGGTGGCATGTTACCTCCTCCCCAACATGGGTCGCTGGCATCGAGGCATCAGGGCCTTCCCGATGGGTTCCCCAACATGACCCACAACATGCCCCCTTTCATGATCCACCCTTGCACGACCTCTCTGCATTGTCCCCTCCGTCAGAGCCTATCCTGTACTGCCCCCAGTCAAGCCCCTCCATCATAGCCACCCAGTTATAGCCCCCCATCATAGACCCCACCCACACCTAAGCCCCACCCCCAGTCAGGCTCCACCCCCTTGGCATTGCCCCTGGAACACTTAGTGCCCAACCAGCACTGCCAGTGTGCAGGTGAGCACTGCCAGGTGGGCACTGCCCGGCCATGCCTCCAACCACCCAGAGCTTTCAATGGCCTCAGTTGCCCCCTGCAGGACCATCGTACCTGCTATCTGTTAGTGGAGACCAGTATTGATTCGTGCCAACGTGACGTTTCGCCGGAGAGGTGGAAGAATTCATGCTGAACTTACTAATGATATTGAAATCCAGTCAATCTCATGCCAGTCAGCCTTAGAAAGGGGCCGGGAACATAGCAAACCATTTGGCGCCAGGCATGAATCATATTTTTAGCATCACATGCTAGTTTCCTGGATCGCCATACCGTTCGCTGGGCCAGGCGTGGTGGTAAAATCATATGCATGAACTGTAAATAGTAGAGTATGTGTGAAATACTTAATCAAATATGGAACAAAACTACAGACAATAGGGTTTGTCGACAACTTTCCTTCATGTTTCACCAGGGTCATTAAAACTCAGTGAGTGTTACATGAATGTGAAATGGATCCCAGCAACCTTTCGTTGTGTTAAGATGCTTCTTCATCCAAACACGAAGACCTTGGCTGTCTTAGACTCTCAAGGTGTGAGAAGCCACAACATAGGATGTTTATTGGCCTAACATACCACCTTACTCAGAAAACTGGATTTATAACAGATCAAGACAGCCATGTTTGTTGCCTGTTTGCCTGGGAGGCCAGCAGAAAGCCATCATACTAGCTGCAGTCAACTAAGCAGCAAAGGTAATAAATAACAATACTTGAAAATGGGAGAGTCTCTCTCCAATCTGTTCTAATTTCATATTTACTGGAGAACCAACCTCATGGCAGTTCAACCACAAGCAGACTCACAGCTTAATTCCTTTGTTATTCAAGACATTAACTCCAGCTAAAGCATTTGCTCATCTAAGAAATAACAGGCCTGCTACGAAAGAGACTGAAATTATCCCAAGTTGAGATTCTGTCATTTTTTTTTTCATCTGTATCTAATTTTTGTACGAGTGATTGTGTGTGAGTCGAATGAGTGAGAACTTGCATTTTTAAACATCCGGGACAAGTGTGGGTAACAAATAACCTTAGTCATTTAGTATTACAGAATTTGAGTATTGCTGAAAAAAGAGACATACTTTCCAAAGCTTTTTGTCTTGCACTCATCAGGATCGCTTCCCAAGAAATTACCAACAATAATGGGGAAACAACAACTTATGTTGCATGAGAACAGAATTCTGATTGGTTGATAATTGGATCTAATTGGTGGAGATGTTACCATGGTGAATGCAGCATGTAACAGTTAGCTGCCCAGCTTTGTTCAAATTGACATTGGGCAGATTAACTCTGACTGGTGAAGACATTGCCTTGGGGAATGAACTAGGGAATGACTGCTCCCTAAGCTTTGGTTTAGTTGAAACAGGTGCAAAGTGTGGAAATGCTCTTTCTGTCTGCATAGGATAGTGCCCTGTGTATGAATACTTGTGGCTTCTAGCACACATAAGTGAGTCACACTGTGAGCACAGCTCACATTCTTAAACGTGCTAAGAATTTACCAAATTGGGATTGCTCAGAGGGTGTTGCTGTATCACGGAATCACCTTTATTGTTGGAGACTGTGTTTTGAGTTTTGCAAGCTGGTTGCGTATGGTCAGTACTTTGCCTGTTGTGAGCAGTCGAAGGAACATGCTGTTTGACGCAATGCATCGATCATTTGGATGTACGACCTATATACCTGGCACCACACCAGCACTGAAATTCCTATGCCACATTGCTCAGTTGTGTGATAGGCAGAACATCTTTTTGGATTGAAGGCAGCCTGCAGTTAATGGTGAATATCACTCATGTAGTAGCAACGCAATCCTGAAAACCAATTTAAGATTGTTTATTGGTCTCACAGTATGACTCACTTATGCATGTTAGAAGCCATATATATTCAAATATAGGGCCCTGTCCATTGTGGACAGAAAGAACATGTTCACCACAAATTGCATCTTTTCCAAATAAACAAAGCTGAGGGAATGGTCATTCTCTGGTTCATTCCCAAGACAATATCTTGACCAATTGGGGTCAACCTGCGGGTATGAATTTGAACAAAACAGGGCAGTTAACTTTTCCATACCTCATTGTCCATGGCAACACCTCCACCAAAGTACACATGTCAACCAATCAACACTCTCTTTTAAGGTGAGAGGGGAGGTACACAAAAGAGTCCAGCGGGACAATTTTTTCACGCAGTGGGTGGTGAGTGTCTGGAACAAGCTGCCAGAGGTAGTAGTAGAGGCAGGTACAATTTTGTCTTTTAAAAAGCGTTTAGACAGTTACATAGATAAGATGGGTATCGAGGGATATGGACCAAATGCGAGCAATTGGGACTAGGTTAGGGGTTTAAAAAAAGGGCAGCATGGACAAGTTCGGCTGAAGGGCCTGTTTCCATGCTGTAAACCTCTATGACTCTTCTCATGCAGTATAAATTGTTTTCTCCATTATTGTTGATAATTTCTTGTGACCTATCTTGATGACAAAAAGCTTTGATAGCATGCATCTTTTCCAGCAATAAACAAAGAACCTTCTTTTCTCAAAATAATGCACAGATTTCACAAACTAAAACTTTGATCATAGAAATAAGAAACACATAAATTCTGTCCATGAAATACACATGACTGAGATTGTCCCCTTTGTTTCCCACTGCCTTCAATTTTATTAAGGCTCCTTGAAACCTCATTTAGTCAAATGCTGCCTTGTGTCAAGCACAGTGACTCTCACCTGGTCAGTCAGCTGCGCTATCAAACACCCTTCATGATGGACATCTACATCCCTCACCTTAAGTGTGTTCTGTTTTATTCTTAATTCCTTACCTAAGTGATGTTTAACATGGAGTACCGATTCATCAGCTGAGGTAGGTAGCAATCAATAGGAAATTTCTTTGAGCATGTTTGACCTGATTCATGAGACTTCATGGGCTCCAGAGGTAATGTTGAGGACGCCGAGGATCACCATATCCTGACTGTATATCACTGTGCTGCCACCTCTGGTGAGTTGACCTTTCTCGCTGGTGATGATGGAGACATCTGAGACATTGGTTGTCAGGTTCTATGAGTATGATAATGTCAGGTGGCAGCTCAACTCTCCCAAATTTGGTGCAAGTATCCAAATGATAGTGAGGAAGCCTTTGCAAGGTCAACTGGTCAGAATGTACCTTTGCCTTTCTGATTCCTAGATTAATGCTGAGTGGCCCATTTGGTTTTATTCTCATTTGACTACTCATTGCAGTTTGATATAACTGAGTAGCTGGCCATTCCATTTTAGAAGACTGTTAAGAGTCAATGACATTGCTGGGCAAAGGGAGTCGTATGTACAATGCCATGGTGGGATTTGAACTCATGTCTCCAGAGCAATTGTACAAGCCTCTGGATTACTAATCCATTAACATTACCATGATGGTACCATTCCCCTTATCACTGCTCCAAAATGAAAATCAGGCTTACAAACCACTAAAGCTGGGAAAGTCATCTCCAAAGTTGTGAAAGTAACATCTAAAAATGTGAAAATAATTGCTCAGCACAAGTAATGTGAACAAAGCCTTTCATTCAATCAGACAAGAAATTAGTTATGGGATTTCAGCACCTATTGACTTATTATCCTGTCATGTCTTCGGACCCTTCAATTGCTGCAGTGATCACGCCTTATTTTCCATACGAGTTCCATGAACCCTAGGTTAAATTCCAAAAGCCAAGTTAATATCATTCTAATTGAGCCATTACCATGTGGACATTGGCAGCCTATCTCTCCCGAGGGTTGGCTTGCACACTGCCAGTCACACATGCAGAATGTGCAGAGCTCTGTCCTGGTGATAGGAGTGCAGTTCACATCTTACACAGGTAAACAACAAAGAACAAAAAAAAGTACAACACAGGA
Source organism: Mustelus asterias (assembly GCF_964213995.1). Lineage (NCBI taxonomy): Eukaryota > Metazoa > Chordata > Chondrichthyes > Carcharhiniformes > Triakidae > Mustelus > Mustelus asterias. Next base: position 85,801,797 of record NC_135802.1, read on the forward strand.
ACAGGCCTTTTGGCCCTCCAAGCCTGTGTCAATCACGATTTCCTAACTAAACCTTCTGCCCTTACTCAGTCTGAGTCCATTTATTCCCTCCCTATTCATGAATCCTTCCAGATGTCTCTTAAATATTCCTATTGTGCCTGCTTCCACCACCTCCTCTGGCAGCGCGTTCCAGGCATCCACCATTCTGACTGAAAAATTTCCCCCTGCACATCTCCCTTAAACTTTCCGTCTCTCACCTTAACCCAGTGTCCCCTTGTAATTGACACTTCCACCCTGGGAAAAAAGCCTCTGACTATTCACCCTGTCTATGCCTCTCATAATCTTGTATACCTCTATCAGGTCTCCCCTCAGCCTCCGTCTTTCTAGTGAAAACAATCCTAGTTTATTCAACCTCTTCTCATAGCCAACACCCTTGAGACCAGGCAGGTGAACCTTCTTTGCACTCTGTCCAAAGCTTCCATGTCCTTCTGGTAGTGTGGTGACCAGAACTGCATGTAATACTCCAAATGCGGCCTAACAGAGATAAAGGTAAAGTCGCCATAGTCCAAGATGGCCATAGGCTGCACAACAGAGTGAATCAAAATCTAACATTACTGGTCTAAGTTTGTGTGACATTATAAAGGTGTTCCATAATGCTCTACTCTTATTGAATTTCTGTTCTTTTCCTTAGATGCAATAACAAGAATAACTTTCTGATTAACGTTTTTTAAAGCTGCCTCAAAAGAGGCCCATCCTGTATACAGCAGTTTAAAGAATACTGCCAGCACTTTAATAGTATACAAAATACATCTGGCTGCGTGGGAAGGTTTTATAGTTAAGCATCATGTCACTGTGATTTCCTGGTTTATTTGTATTTCTATCTCTTGCACGCTCATGGGAATATACATCTGATCAGAATGATTTTCCTTCATTAAACAGCAACAAAAGTCTTTTAACATATGGTCAATGTACTTTAAAATAATTACACAATTAAATTAATTTACACTCTTTGTAAAATTAGATATTCAGGCTCATTTCTGCAATTTTGTTTCTTTCTGTTGAAATTCAACATGAAAACCTACTTCTCAGTCTCTGAGAGCTCGACAAATGATGATTAGTGTGTATATTTGCGGCTAACTGGTAGAAATCGTCAGTGCTTATGAATGGAACATTTTCCAAATTTTGGACAGCATGAGCATGAATCCGAACACTCAAGTCTGCCTAACCTCTCAATCTTGTTTAAGGAACATGGACCAGACATTGCTCTTTTTTCCTAATTATGGTTGTCATAATGTCCTGAGACCTTTGTTTTGCTCTGCCAATATCTCACAATCATGTAATGTTGATTATAATATCTCTCTCCTGTCAAGTCAATGGTTATCACAGATTTTCTGGATTAAGGCCAGGTTTCCTAACATTGTCAAGTTAAATTGTGTTTGACCTTATGACAAGTTATAAAGAAAATTTCTGCCTTTTTGTTGACAACCTCCAGCTGTCCCTTTATGGGCTGTTGTTTCCATCTACAGATGAACTCAGAAAAATTGATCTGAGCATGGCCAGACACCATTAGTATATGCAAAGGTTTCAGCCCTCTAGTTTGTAGAGATGGATGAATATCTCTGCAGTCAATGTGGTGTCACATAATTTCAGGCACTTCTGGGGCATGAGCCATGTGAAATAGAATTTTTTTGTCCCTGTTTTTCACTCAAGAAATGCAGGAAAAGGAAAGTACCTGTCTCTCCCCACATTAGAGTCATAAAGAGTTATAAAGAACAGGCCCTTTGGCCCACCATGTCTCTGTTGACCATCAAATACCTATACTATTCCCATTTGCCAGCACTTGGACCATAGTTTACTATGCCTTGGTGATTTATTGTGATTATTTAATCTGATTTTTAAAAAAGTAGCTTAAAATATTAAATTGTAAATGGTAAAAAGAAATACGTAAATTGAAATATTTCTGAAAACTAAAAACAGTAAATCAAAATGCATCTTTAACTCAATTTTCTAAATGCAATTAACTTGAACTCACAGAGTATGAGTTTGAAATTCAGAATTCAGTGACTCACCTAATGCTGATATTGATTTGTTTGAATTGTTCATTGATGCAGTTGGTGGAAACCATAAGATCACTGCAGCATATTCCATTTTACTTTGTACAAAATTAGGGAGATTGGAGCACAAAAAGGTGGAATTAATGGCTTATATCATTTGTGCTCTTCCAGGAACTTCCAGGCCATTAAGCCTGAGACCGTTTTGGATGCAATGGTCTCAGAAAGATGGAAGTAAAATTCATAATCAAAGTGAAGTGAGTATTTACATCATCTCACTTAATCTTCATTGGCGGTATCATTTAATAGCTTTATGTGGTATATATCACTTCAGCTTGCTTCTAGGCTGATTGCCCATTTTTAATCAAACGTCACATTTGGATACAATGAAAAACAAAGTTCTGATCTGCTTCACTGAAAAAGCTCAAGCAGTATTATAGCATTATACCTTATTAGTGCATTTATTCGACTCATGTTTCCAGACTGAAGGGATAAGCAGCTTCTCCTAAGCAGTGATTATTTTTAATTTGCCTATTCATTCATCGGTAGTTTAGTCCAGACTTGCACTGCGATGAGCCATTGATTGATTTGAAACATTCCAAAATCCCTGCTCCTGGTCCATCCATGAATGCAGTAGGTGGCTTATTGGAAAACTATGGATTGGCCGTCATATGCACTGCTTGCGTGTATGGTGGAACTTTGGAAAATTTCACCCTCTATTCTTGGCTTAGTTCTCACCATAGTATGACTAAATAGATTCTCTGCCACAAAGGATTTGGTTGAGCTAGGGACTAGGGTCTTAGAAATCACAAACATGTACAAGTGGAAGAAATCAGAAGTATGAAAATGTGTCATATTGACCTTGAATTACTTAAAATAATGGTGTTGAGATTAGACACATTGAAGAATTTTCACTTGTGAAGGAGTTGATCAAGGAATTGAAAAAAATGAATGACCAAATCATTGTTTAAAGATATTACAGATAAATCACATCTAATTCCTCTCAAGATGTGAGGAGACCAATAATTCACAGGGTGCAAATCTGCTGAATTCTCTGGATAGTGTGAGCTTACCACATGTTGCATCATGTTCTAGTTCTCCAGCCATGTATCTCAAGAAGTGACTGGAGTGCAGGATCTCAATTGTAGATACCTACAGCTTTGGTGTCCATTGTGCACTGGGCCACTGACCAGTATGGCGAGGAAGGTACAGCAGCCATGAGGTAGAGCAGTGAAGGTGTATAAGACAAGGGGCAGAATAGTTTGAGCCAGACAGGCGAAAGAATGGAATGCTACAATTTATTTTTAACGCTTTTCGTCCTCTGAACACCCCATTCTAAATAGGGATTGCTACTGTCTGAGGAAGAGTCACATTGATATAAGTTAAGCAGCCATCTCACAAAGTCAAAGTGCTGACAAGCTGAGATTACAGTTCATGCACAGGCTCCTTTGCACTAGCTCTACACTTTGGTGAGGTGAATGGTAGCTTCAGGTTTTAAACATGTTATGAATGAGTGCTTTGTAAAAATTGACTTTATGAATTTACTGGCTGGAAGCCACTAATTGAATTTTTTAAAAAAGAGCAAAGCCACATTCCCATGATTTGGGATCACAGTCAACATGGCTTCATATTTGCAATACCTTACCTTCTATATTCCAAGGACATGAAATGGAGGTGACCTCTCCATAAAGCCTCACCAGGAACAATTGCTTTGAAGAATATGAAGGGACTTGTAGCCATATTTGGGCCACTTGGCAGTTGGAGAGATGGGTCATGTGTCAAGCCAGCTAACCCTTGTGTTAAGCACCTGTTTTCAGTGCAGACCAGGAAAATCAAATGTGACACTGAAGAAGTAAGATCCCCATGTGGACCCATCTTACAAGTTTCAAGTTGGGATGTTCCATTACTTGGAGGGAAAATTGCACATGATGGTTATCGTAAACCTGAATGTTGCTCACAGTCTGCTTCAGTATCTGAAAAGTCGTGAATGTTCCTGAACATTGTGCAATCATCAGTGCTCATCCCCACTTCTGACCTTATGATGGAGGGAAGGTTATTAATGTAGCAGTTGAAGATGATTGGGCCTAGGACACTGCACTGAGGAATTCCTGCAATGATGTTCTGGGCTGAGGAGATTGACCATCAACAATCACAGTCTTTCTTTGTGCTCGGTATGAATCCAACCAGAGAAGTGTTTTTCATTAGATTACAATTGATGCCAATTTTGCTTGGGCTCCTTGATGCAATAGTCTGTCAAATTCAGCCTTGTCATCTAGGGCAGTCACTCTCACCTCATGTCTTGAGTTCAGATCTTTTGTCCATGTTTGGATCAAGGGTGTATTGAGGTCAGGAGCCAAATGTTCAGCTGGCATAACCCAATCTGAGCATCAGAGAGCAGCTTATTGCTGAATAAGTGCTGTTTGATAGCATTGTTGGCGATACCAGCCACCACATAGCTAGCTGATGGGAAAGAGCAGACTCACAGGGCAGAATTATCACCTTTTCTTCGCAGAGTGGCAGCGGGTAAGGAAAGCAGCGTTGGAGCCGTCAGCAACACCGGTGGCTTTTCCGCGGTATTGTTAGGAACAGAGCACCAAAAAGCTCAAGAGGTGAATCCCACGATGTCACACTGTTGGGACAGGCTCAATACTTAATTTTTTAAAGATTGGGGCACCATTTTTAAAGACTGTCCTGGTGCACAAACCTTAAAATGGAATCCAAAATGGCCCTGCCCAGGCACTGCCGCCAGGCAGTAGTGCCAGGGAGCATTGCCAGAGAACAGTGCCAGGGCAGTCCTGGGTGAAGTGCCGGAAGCAGTGCATGGCAGTGCCAAGGGGAGTGTCAGGGCAGTGCTAGGGGCATGTGCTGGGGCAGTCGCAGCAGATTGTGCCAGGAGACAGTACTGGTGATAGTGTCAGAAGCAGTGCTGGGGCAGTACCAGGATGCTAGCTGCCAGTGCGAGGGGACAGTGCTGAGGCAGTGCGAGTGGGCAGTGCCAGAGAGTAATGCCAGGGCAGTCCTGAATGCAGTGCTAGGGGGCAGTGCCTGGGCACTTTCCAGGCATGACACCCCCCCCCCCCCACCACCCCCCACATCGAGTGATGCACTCACCTAAGCTCCTCTTGGAGGTCTGCCCGTCCAGTGAGTGCCTTGAGAGACCAATCATAATTCAAACTGGTGTGACCTCACGCCGATACAAATGGATAATCTAATGGGGTAGCCGGAGGATTGTTAGGTATAGAGCCTGATAATGAGAATCAAATTTATTGTAATGGTGTTCCTGATGTAGAACATTGGGATTCCCGTTATGTAGCTGGCCGGGTGGGCGGGACAGTCATGGTGAGACTTCCCGCCAATTTAAATGCAATTTGTATGCATAGAAAATAGAAGCAGGAGTAGGCCATTCGGCCTTTCGAGCCTGCTCCGCCATTCTTTTTGATCATGGCTGATCATCAAATTCAGTACCCTGATCCTGCCTTTCCCCCATATCCCTTGATCCCTTTAGCCTCAATTTAATTTCTTCTTGAAATCACACAATATTTTAGCCTCAACTGCCCTCTGTGATCGTGAATTCTACAGATTCATTACTCTCCACAGGCTTAGTTCTAAAATGTTAACCCCTTATCCTCAAACAATGACCCCTTGTTCTGGACATCTCACCATCCAGAACATTCTTTCTGAATCTACCCTGTCTAATCCTGTTAGAATTTTGAAAGTTTATATGTGATCCGCTCTCACTCTTCTAAACTCCAATGAATATAAACCTAATTGATTTAGTCTCTCCTCATCAGCCTGGTAAACCTTTGCTGCACTCCCTCTGTAGCAAGAATATCCTTCCTCAGATAAGGACACCAAAACTGCACACAATACTCCAGGTGTGGCCTCACCAACACCCGATACAATTGCAGTAAAACATCCCTATTCCTATTCTCAAATTTGGGCCTCTCGCAAGATTTTCTTCTCCTGTCATCAAAGCTGCCTAAAAAGAATGGGAGTGGAAAATCCTGACCATAGAATGACAGTTGACCAGATTGAATTTGTCCTTTTTGTTTTGCAGGCACAATATGTCTGGCAATTTTCCAAATTATTGGGTAGATGTCAATGTTGTAGCTGTACTGGAACAGCTTGGCTAGTTATCCACCCCCACGTTAATAGTGGAAGTGTTTAGGCTGTATTGCAGAGAATTTATAATTCAATTGGGACTCTGAGATTGGGGAATTCCTAAAAGATTTGGAGAATATTCATGATGACTTAAACAATATCTCCTGCATTTTATTGTAACTAATCGTTTTGAAGCATACAAGTATTAAAGTATCTGAAAAAAATCTGGGTGGCAAATTTCTTCTCCATTTTGGGTTGGAATGGGATGCATGTTGGCTCAATGCTGTACTGTCACACTTGCCATCCCATTCCCACCAATATCTGGCCCACAACAACTTTGGAGCCGGCCAGCAAACAGATGAGCTGTGATCCAACTCAAAGCACAAAGGTGAAGGCCTTACATTTTATTAACAAACCCCAATACAATTTTGGTGCATTTGCTCCACCCAGCAGAATTATTTTAAAAATAATTTCATAGCATGTGAGTCTTGTTGGTGAGGTCAACATCTGTAGCTTATCCCATAAGACATAGGAGCAGAATTAGGCCACTCGGCCCATCGAGTCTGCTCTGCCATTCAATCATGGCTGATAATTTTCTCATCCCCATTCTCCTGCCTTTTCCCCATAACCCCTGATCCCCTTATTAAACAAGAACCTATCTATCTCAGTTTTAAAGACACTCAATGACCTGGCCTCCACAGCCTTCTGTGGCAAAGAGTTCCACAGATTCATCAATCTCTGGCTGAATAAATTCCTCCTCATCTCTGTTTTAAAGGATTGTCCTTTAGCCTGAGGTTGTGCCCTCTGGTTCTAGTTTTTCCTACTAGTGGAAACATCCTCTCCACATCCACTCTATCCAGGCCTCGCAGTATCCTATAAGTTTCAATAAGATCCCTCCTCATCCTTCTAAACTCCAACGAGTACAGACCCAGAGTCCTCAACCATTCCTCATATGACAAGCTCTTCATTTCAGGGATCATTTTTGTGAACCTCCTCTGGACTCTTTCCAAGGCCAGCACATCCTTCCTTAGATATGGGGCCCAAAACTGCTCACAATACTCCAAATGGGATCTGACCAGAGCCTTATACAGCCTCAGAAGTATATCCCTGCTCTTGTATTCGAGACCTCTCGACATGAATGCTAACATTGCATTTGCCTAACTGCCAAATGAACCTGCACGTTAATCTTAAGAGAATCTTGAACAATGACTCCCAAGTCCTTTTGTGTTTCTGATTTCCTAAGCATTTTCCCATTTAGAAAATAGTCTATGCCTCCATTTCTCCTTCCAAAGTGCATAACCTCACACTTTTCCACATTGTATTCAAACTGCCACTTCTTTGCCCACTCTCCTAACCTGTCCAAGTCCTTCACCAGCCCCTCTGCTTCCTCAATACTACCTTTCCCTCTACATATCTTTGTATCATCTGCAAACTTAGCAACAGTGCCTTCAGTTCCTTCCTCCAAATCGTTAATGTATATTGTGAAAAGTTGTGGTCCCAGCACTGACCCCTGAGGCACACCACCAGTCACCGGCTGCCATCCTGAAAAAGACCACTTTATCCCCACTCTCTTCCTTCTGCCAGTCAGCCAATCCTCTATCCATGCCAGGATCTTACCCTTTACACCATGGGCTCTTAACTTATTTAACAGTCTCCTATGCGGCACCTTGTCAAAGGCTGTCTGGAAATCTAAATAAATCACGTCCACTGGTTCTCCTTTATCTAATTTCTTTATTACCTCCTCAAAGAACTCTAACAGATTTGTCAGACATGATCTCCCCTTGACGAAGCCGTGCTGACTCCGTCCTACTTTATCATGCACTTCCAAGTACTCTGTGATCTCATCTTTAATAATGGACTCTAAAATCTTGGCAATGACCGAAGTCAGGCAACCGGCCTATGATTTCCCATCTGCTGCCTCCCTCCCTTCTTAAACAGCGGTGTTACATTTGCTACTTTCCAGTCCTCTGGGACCCTCCCTGCCTCCAGTGATTCCTGAAAGATCACCACCAATTGCCTCCACAATTTCCTCAGCTATCACTTTTAGAACCCTGGGGTGTAGTCCATCCGGTCCAGGTGATGTATCCACCTTCAGACCTTTCAGTTTCCCCAGAACCTTCTCCTTAGTGATGGCCACTACACTCACCTGTGCCTCCTGACTCTCCTGGAGCTCTGGCATCCCACTGGTGTCTTCCACCGTGAAGACTGATGCAAAGTAACTATTCAATTCCACTGCCATTGCTTTGATTCCTATTATTACTTCTCCAGCCTCATTTTCCAGTGGTCCAATGGCTAATTTTGCCTCTCACTTACCTTTTATATATTGAAAAAAGCTCTTCCTATCTTCTTTTTATATTACTAGCTAGCTTACACTCATATTTCATCTTCTCTCCCCTAATTGCTTTTTTAGTTGTCCTCTGCTCACTTTTAAAGGTTTCCCACTAATCCTTGCCACTTTGTATGCTTTTTCTTTTGCTTTAATGCTGTCCTTGACTTCCCTTGTCAGCCATGGGTGCCTCGTCCTCCCATGTGTCTGGATGAAGAACTGGTGTTGAAGGTGAAGACATTGTGGTCCAGGATGAAGCGGATGAGTTGTAAAATTGCATCTGGAGATTGGCAGTTGTCGGCGTTGAGTACTGAGGCAGTTGCAGCAATGCCATCGTCGTGGGGGATGCTGGTGTAGAGTGCCGAGACATCCATTGTGACGAGGAGTGCTCCTGGTTCAACTGCTCCATGTGTGCTGAGTTTCTGTAGGAAGTCCGTAGCGTCACGACAAAACCTCGGGGTTCTTTGTACAATGGGTTTCAGGATGCCCTCGACGTAGCTGGAGAAGTTCTCGCACAGGGTCCCATTGCCCGATACGATGGGACGGCCGGGTGTGTTTGCCTTGTGTATCTTCGAGAGGCAGTAGAGATCTCCAATGTGGGGAGTACGTGGGATGAGAGCACGGAGGGTGCTCTGTAGGTCCGGATCAAATGTCTTGATCAGTCTGTTGAGTTGACGGGTGTGTTCTTTGGTCGGATCTGCAGGTAACTGTCTCTTGTGTTCCTCATTGTTCAGTCGTCGGTGCACCTCTTTGCAGTAATCCGTTCTGTTCAGTATGACGATGGCCCATCCATTGTCTGCTGGTTTGATGACAATGTTGCGGTTGGTCTTGAGAGCGCGGATGACGTTGCGTTGTGCTTGGGTGATGTTCGGGGCTGTCTTGTGAGTGCGGCTGATGAATCTGACATTGACGCAGCTCCTGACGGCTTGGGCATACATGTCAAGTCGAGGGCAGCGGCCTTCCGGAGGAGTCGAATTCGACTCTTTCCTCTTCGGTTGCTGCACCGCGGATTTCTCTGTCGGCTGTTCCAGTTCATTGGTTGTCTCATTGTGTTCGCTGTTGGCCTCTTGGGGTTTGTGGAAGAACTCACGCAGCCTCATTCGCCTGATGAATTCCTCTGTGTCTGCTGCGAGACTGATGGGGTCTATTTTGGTGGTGGGGCAGAAATTGAGCCCTCAGCTGAGAACTTCGATTTCATCTGGTTGAAGTGTGTCGTCCAACAAGTTGACAATGGACTTCCCTGCAGTAGTACTGTTTTCTACTGTGGTACCGGGGGAGGCTTGGTTGCTGCTGGTGGTGATGCTGAGTTTCTCACGTTTCCTGTTCTTGGTGTGCATTTAGATGGCGTAGTTCCTTTGTCACGTCTACTTGGCAGAGTTTCACAGCTGGTCTGCGTTCTGAGCACAAGTTGAGAATATGGACTCTATCTTGATTTCCAGAATGCGGCGTTTGCTGCAGAGCTGGTGTATGAGGTGGTTGAGGAGTGTGAGAGAGGTGCGACGGCAAAGTCTCTCAGCATAGTCTGTGTTATAGGTTGACCAGAGTGGGTTCGTGATCTGTAGTCCTTTCGGTATCTTCTCTGTTTCTTGCATCTTTGTAGAAACTTGATGTCTGTGTCAATATGCGTGATCTTCTTGGAGATCCTCTCCGGAATCGGTTGCATTCTTGGACACACGCATCTCCAGCAAGGACGGTCACCTCAGCACTTCACTGTACCGCAAGCCACGGATAACCTCACGATGCTCCACTTCTTCAGCTTCCACCCTAAACACGTTAAAGAAGCCATCCCCTACGGACAAGCCCTCCGTATACACAGGAACTGCTCAGATGAGGAGGATCGCAACAGACACCTCCAGACGCTGAAAGATTCCCTCATAAGAATAGGATATGGCACTCGACTCATCGATCGACAGTTCTGACGTGCCACTGCGAAAAACCGCACCGACCTCCTCAGAAGACAAACACAGGACACGGTGGACAGAGTACCCTTCGTCGTCCAGTACTTCTCCGGAGCGGAGAAGCTACGACACCTTCTCCAGAGCCTTCAACATGTCATTGATGAAAACGAACATCTCACCAAGGCCATCCCCACACCCCACCTTCTTGCCTTCAAACAACTGCACAACCTCAAACAGACCATTGTCCGCAGCAAACTACCCAGCCTTCAGGAGAACAGTGACCACGACACCACACAACCCTGCCACAGCAACCTCTGCAAGATGTGCCGGATCATCGACACGGATGCTATCATCTCATGTGAGAACACCATCCACCAGGTACATGGTACATACTCTTGCAACTCAGCCAACATTGTCTACCTGATCCGCTGCAGGAAAGGATGTCCCGATGCATGGTACATTGGGGAGACCATGCAGACGCTATGACAACGGATGAATGAACACCGCTCGACAATCACCAGGCAAGAGTGTTTTCTTCCTGTTGGAGAACACTTCAGCGGTCACGGGCATTTGGCCTCTGATCTTCGGGTAAACGTTCTCCAAGGCGGCCTTCACGACAATGCAGAGTCGCTGAGCAGAAACTGATAGCCAAGTTCCGCACACATGAGGACGGTCTCAACCGGGATCTTGGGTTCATGTCACACTATCTGTAACCCACATGACTTGCCTGGCTTGCAAAATCTCACTAACTGTCCTGGCTGGAGACAATACACATCTCTTTAACCTGTGCTTAACCCTCTCTCCACTCACATTGTCTGTACCTTTAAGACTTGATTACTTGTAAAGACTTGCATTCCAACCATTATTTAGTAAATTGAGTTTGTGTCTTTATATGCCCTGTTTGTGAACTGAAATCCCACTCACCTGATGAAAGAACAGCGCTCCAAAAGCTAGTGGCTTGTGCTACCAAATAAACCTGTTGGACTTTAACCTGGTGTTGTGAGACTTCTTCTTGAATCCCTGCAGTCCAACTGATGTAAGTCCACCCAAGTGCCAATAGGAAAGGAATTCCATTTTTCTTTTAATCTAACAACTGTGAAGGAAGATGATACCGTTCCAGGCCAGATGGAGTGTGGTTTAGAGGGGAACTTGCAGGTGGCAGTGTTCCACGTATTTGCTTGTCCTGCTACGTGGTAGAAGTGGCAGGTTTGGAAGATTCTAGTGTGCATCTTGTAGATGGACACACTGCTGTAACTGTGCATTGCTGGTGGAGGAAATGAATGTTTAAGCTGGTGGGGAGATGGCCATCAAGTAGGTTGCTTTGTCCTGGATTATATCAATTGTATTTTTCAGTGTTGTTGGAGGGTATTCCATCACATTCCATGTGCCTTATAGATTGTGGACAGGCTTGGAGAATCAAGAGCTGAGTTACTTCCTGCAATATCTCCAGCCTCTGACCTCCTCTTGGAGACTCAGCATTTATTGGTTCAGTTAAATTTCTGGTTCAGTTAAGTTGATTACCAATGGTAGCCCCCAGCATGTTGATAGTGGGTATTCATTGATTTTATTAATTTGAGTATCAAGAGAACAAAGCTAGCTTATCTCTTGTTGGAGTTGGCCATTGCCTGCCACTAATGTTATTTGCCACTCACCAACCCAAGCCTGAATGTTGCCCAGGCCTTCTAGCATGTGGACACATATTGCTTCAGTTTCTGAGAAGTCACCAATAATATTGAATACTGTCCATTCATCAGTGAAGGTCCCCACTTTTTAGCCTGTGAGGGTGGGAATGTAATTGATGAAGCAACTGAAGATGTTTGAGCATAGGACATCACTGTGACGAACTTCAGCAGCAATGTCCTGGACTTGATAGAATTAGCCTCCAACAACCACAACTATCTTCCTTTGTTCCAGGAATTGAGGAACTCTCCAATCAATGGAGAGTTCCCCAATTGATTTATTAAGTATTCAGAACTGAAAACAGCAACCATTTCAATATGCACAAATGTGCAATCTAGCCCAACAAAATCTTTTCCCCTGACTGTCAGTCTCTCAATAACATTTCCCACGCCATTCCTTTACTGCCTGCACCATAATGTCCCACATCTGACTCACCTCTGTGGAGGAACCAACTGTTATATGCAAATATCCTAATGTCTATCTGATTTAAATGTAGACCTATTTTATGTTCCTCCCAAGGTGGTGCATGGCATATTCAGGCTGTAAAGGCACAGACAATTCCTGCCGCTACATTGGGACTTTAGGAAGCATTTACTGCCAGAAAAACTGAAGTTGCGCAACTGATTTGCCAGGCTGAATGGCACAGACAGTGAGTCAGAATTCTGGAACCGAAAACTATGCACAATAAAAACTGAAATTAAGGAATTCCAAGTCCTGAAGGGCAGTTAGAAGTTATCTCCCTTAAATCAAATAAGACAACCCACTTATTTTTTATTATTAAATGAAAATAACTTAAACTGATTGAATTAAGTGAACCTGATCATAACTGCTGTTACTGTAAACAAAATAGTTCATCCGTTTCTATCAGCCTTCATCTCTCCAAATATTTGCTTGGCCTGTCTGTAGAGAGATTAAAGAAGGGTATTATAACTGGTTCAAGTCTGAGTCAACTCATATAAATTAAGGCACTCAGACTGCTTACTAGAGCAATCGATGCCACTAAACCCAAGAAGCTATCTACTGCAGATCTGAATTATTATGGCCTCCAAATGAACATTACAGAAAGTCATCCCCGCTTCCACACAGTCTGAATTTCAGCAGGGCAGAGATTCTACCTATATCTCTTTCCCTGTCTGCAGCCTATTTTCCAGGGACAAGTTTATTTGAATATGTCGACAGTTCTATGATTCTATGAGATTCATCGGAAGTTTCCCACCTTTGTAGGGGTGACATCTTCGAGACCAACATTGTCATGATGCACATAAATGGGGTGAAACACTATTGACATCTTTCCATCATTTACAATTTATTTTCGTATAACTAGCCATACTTTAGTAGCTGTTACTTTGTGCCTGCAGAAACTTTTGATGGGAAAACTTGGAGTGGGAGCAGATATCAGGAAACCATCAGAAAGGCTTCCAACCCAGTGCAGTTCCAAAAGGGAGCTACTCCAATGACAGTTCTGAATAGATTCTAACTATGCCATTAAAAGTTATACAAATACTCTAATATTTTTTGAGCAAAACTAATCTATCTGGTGCAGGGTCAGTATGATTAATAAGCCTGTTTATTCCTGAGGAGCAATTTTTGGATCATGAGTAAAAGTCAGCAATCACTCTTAACACTTTTATCCTAAATTGTTATCCAATAGGTTTGATAGGGCAGATGTAGAGAGACTGTTTCCACTTGTGGAGTCCAAAGCTAGGGGCGATAAATATAAAATAGTCGTCAATAAATCCAGTAATAATTCAGAAGAAACTTCTTTATTCAAAAGATTTCACCAGCGGTAGGAAACATGATATGTCTGGGCTGAGGACGGGTGGGAGGTTTTTTCCTGACATCGGGAAACCAGGTTGGAACCTGTCTCACTCAATTTTCCTAGCTGGATCATGGCATGTCACCTTTCCTGCTAGTGAATGTTGGGAACATGTTTTGCATCTCATGCATGCTCATTAATGGAACAGCAGAGCGGAATTTTGCGCCGTCGTAAAATCCTCCACCACACCAGTGGAACTTGTGCCATTCAGTTACCAAATTTGACAAACACAATATGCACCCAGCGAGGGAGACTGCTTGGACTTACCTTCCACTGGACATGGCCTTCCTATTTGTCCTGCTCTTCTGAGTGTCGGCAGGCGTAAACGCAGCAGATCACAAGGGGGGTGCTTTGGAAAACACGAAGGAAGGGTGGGTGTGGAAGACAAAGTCCAGGGTGGGAGTTTGTCTCGGGAAGAGGAGGTCTGCAAGGGAGGGGAAAGTCTAGGGAAAGGCAGCTTAGTGCATTAAAAGGGGGAAAACTGAGGGTGCTGCGTTCAGAGTGGATGGCTACATAGGCGGAAGTGGGACGTGGTAGGGTGGGAGGTGAACTTTGTGTTTCTCAGATGTAGTGATGATTGGGAGTGTCATGGAGGGTGACAAGAAATGTCGAATAGATAAGGCGAGTAGGCAGTGTCAGGATGGGCATTGGAACAGTGAACAGGTGTGGGCTCCATGGGAGGGAAGGACTATAGTTATACGGTTCAGGGAGTTGGCTGGATATTCGAAGGTTACAAAAGGAAGGTTGAAGGCAATGTTGGGGGTGTGGTCGATACTAATAAGTGTAAGTTAGAGGATGACAGGGGAGGGTAAAAGATACTGGAGTGGAAATGAAAAGTACCATCTCCTCAAAAAGGCAGCACAGTAGCCATGCAATGCCTTCAATGTTCAAATGCAAAAAGGTCAGATGGTAGGAGTGTCCTCTTGGTGGGTGTCCTCGAGGTCACCACAACTGGACAATTAATGGAATACCCTAATAATAATGGGAACTGAAATGAATAATAATGGGAATAATATAGGCGGCATGGTAGCACAGTAGCTAGCACTGCTGCCTCACAGTGCCAGGGACCTGGGCTCGATTCCCGGCTTGGGTCACTGTCTGTGTGGAGTTCGCACATTCTCCCCGTGTCTGCATGGGTTTCCTCCGAGTGCTCCGGTTTCCTCCCACATTCTGAAAGATGTGCTGTTAGGTGCATTGACCCAAACAGGCGCTAGAGTGTGGCAACTTGGAGAATTTCACAGTAACTTCATTGCAGTTTTAATGTAAGCCTCACTTATGACTAATAAATAAACTTTAACTTTAAACTTTTAACTATGATTGCTGCAATCATTTGAAAACCTAACAGTATGATAAAGCTAAACTAGGCAGCAGGTTTAGCCCAGAGGGCTCTCAAAGCAACAAGATACCCGCAAGGTATTGAGCTGCCAAGTGTTCTGAGCTAATAGGTCTTGGCTGCAGTCAGATTGAGAGATGAAGAGAGAGAGAGGGGCTGGATACCCACAAGGGTGCAGCTGGTGAACGGCTGCCAACTAGTGACTGCAAACCTCATCCTCCCAGGTTCATGGTCACGCTTGATAAGGGATCATGTGTTTAGTCTTCCTATTATAACAAGGCAAGGGTCTCAAATGTTCTTAAGGGCAATGGAGGCAAGCAAAATAGTGCGAGAGAGATACCTCTTGCACATGACTCTCAACACCCTTGTCAAAAAGTGATAGCTCCATGTGCAGCCATGCAGTTAGGGGTGGGGCACCCATCCTTGGTCCTCCAGGATGTCCTAAATCTGAAAGAGATGGAGTGTACTTGAACATTAAAACAACTAGCAGCAGGAATTAACCCAGGAAACTTCTAAACAGTGCAAATTAATATACATTTACAAGCACCAGAATTATAATACAATGATTATACATCCATGCCACCAGTATGCATTCAGAACTTTTTAAATTTTTCTCACTCCATCTCTCCATCCAGGTGCAGGTAGCCTGTTGACTACTTTGCCCTCTTGCCTGTGATGATTTGGTGGGCAGCCTCTGGAAGTTTGAGACCTGAAGGGCCATGGCCTCCTATTCTGGATTAGCTGTACCACCTGGCTGGAGCTGATTGGGTCACAGGCAGAGGGGATGTGCACCCTTATAATGTCCTGGGTGGATGCCCCTGGGGTGCCTGGCTGATGCTCTGCCTCCCTATAGGTGCCCGAGGGCCCTTTTCTAACCTGGAGGGTGATTGAGATGCCCTGTGCCCCTTTCATCTAGCCACTGTAGGAATATAATGATGGCTACAGCAATATTGTGCAGTTCCAACTCCATTTCTGGCAGAAACCGTGCATTTTTCTACACTTGGATCTCCATGGCATCTGCCAACCTCCCAAATGCTCACTTGCCAAAGCCACAATACGAGAGAGTACACTTATGGACTCCTCCTTCTCTCGTTCCACTCTGTTGAGGGTCTCTGACACCTCTGATTGATGTTCCCGAGCTTCTCTTTGATTCTCCAGCATTTATTTTATGGCTGATTCCAGATGTTCATCAGCCATCTTGGCCTTAGCAGGGTCCTGGTCTCTATCAGTACTCTGAGTTCCAGAGTCCATTTCTGTCCCTGCTTCCACCTGCTATGGACCCGTGTCTTTGAAGTGACCATCAAAGTTTGAATTTGAGCCTACACTGATCTATGACCCACCGAGGTGTGTGTCTCTGGGCTAATGGAGGATGCAGGTTAATGCTGTGACAGATGTTCAGGTGAGAGTTCTTCTTCCTCTGAGGAGGCCTTTGGGCATGGGTTTTCTTCACTGGTGGAGATTGGTATCCTCTCTTTTCTATAAGCAGGAATGGAAAAAATAGAGAATGAGTGACTCTGGCTCTGACAAAGGATCATCTGGACTCAAAATGTCGGCTCAATTCTCTCTCCACAGATGCTGTCAGACCTGCCAAGATTTTCCAGAATTTTTTGTTTTTATTTGAGAATGAGTGACTGCCTGAGTTGGTTCAAACATTCACGTATCAATCACCTTGAATTGTTGTAGGTCTTGGAATAATGCATGCTTCCATATTGGATTGTTGGGAGAAGCCAGCATCACCCTCAGCTCAGGGACAATCCCTATCCTCCCCTTTAGCTCTGCAGCATGCTGTTCGAATGCAGTGAGGGGTTGCCGCTTTGGTATCCCACCTCCCGTCTTCACTCTTGTTGTGGATGGTTTTCTGCATAAAGATGGATGGGTACATTGTGAGTACGTCTGATGAAAGACCAGGTTGAAGACTGTCAGTTCTGTCGCTACTAACTGAGCTCCTGATTCCCCAAAGCTTAGCTACCATTCACAAGGCACAAGTCAGGAGTGTGATGGAGTACACTCCAGTTGCCTGCATGAATGCAGCTCCTGAAAGACTAAACAAGCTCGGCAGCATCCAGGGTAAAACAGCCCATTTGATTAGCACCACATCCACCACCTTCAACATTCAGTCCTTCCACCACTAGTATGGCAGAAGACTTGTACAAGATGCACTGCAGTAACTCACCAAGGCTCCTTTGATATCATGTTCCAAATCCCTGAGCTCTACCAGCTAAATGGGCAAAATGAACAGCGGTGTGTGAACAGCATACCTGCCCTCTGTTACACACCCCATGACTGTCCCTTTATTATGGCTGTGTCAAAATCCTGCAGTCACCTCTCTCACAGCATACCATATAGATGGCAGCAGTTCACAAAGGCAGCAATCCCCACCCACTCACCTTCACGAGGTACTTATTTATGGCTAACAAAAGTACTGGCCAAGACAGTAACAACCACGTCCCATGACAGAATCACAAAATAAATGGGGATGAGAATCTAGAGTGAGTAGAAGATTCACTTACTGTAGCAGCGTGGCTTAAATCATTGACCCATTTTCTGCACAGAGGGATGCTGGGCACCCTGATGACCCCCTTCCAGGTCACCATGGTCAGTCAGGAGGGCCTGCTCCTGCCATCTCTTGGAAAGAGGAAATCCCGCCTGTCCTTGACAGCCTGGAGGAGAGTCTCCAGGAAGGCATCACTAAACCATGGGGCAGGAGGTTGCTGTCTTCTGCTGCAAGGGTCCTGGCACCAATACTGAAGGACTGTCCGGGTGTCGTTTAATGATGGCGGACAGACATGACAGCGGGGTGGCTGACTTCCAGCCCACCCCATCATGAGACTCGTCATGGACCATG
Organism: Mustelus asterias; assembly: GCF_964213995.1. Classification (NCBI taxonomy): domain Eukaryota; kingdom Metazoa; phylum Chordata; class Chondrichthyes; order Carcharhiniformes; family Triakidae; genus Mustelus; species Mustelus asterias. The sequence goes on from NC_135802.1 coordinate 85,819,826, forward strand.
CGGCTGCGTGATTAATGAGCTGAACATTGTGCAATTCAGCACACTCAACTGCCGTAGCCTGTGGTGGAAGTTCTTCCCTTTCCACCCCCACCTGGAACTTAGCTCCAGAGCAGAAAAATCTGCCCAAAGAGTGGAGGGAATGAGGTACTAGCTGCCACATGGGATTATTGGGGTGAATCGTTTGAATACACTTAGGATGAAGCTGGATGAATATATGAGGGAAAAGGGGTTAGAAAGACACTATGATAGGCAAAGATGAAATAAGGTCTCGCAAGGCTTTTGTGGAGCACTAACACAGACATAGGACTGAATGGTCTTTTTCTATGCTGTAAATTTATGTAGTCATCTATGAAGTCATCAGTTTCAGGAAGCGTAGTGGAGGACATGTCTACATCAATGGGGATGAAATGCAAATGGTCGAGAGCTTCAAGTTTTTAGGTGTCCAGATCAACAACAAATTGTTCTGGTTCCTCCACGCCATGCTATAGTTAAGAAAGCCCACCAACACCTTTACTTTTTCAGGAGGCTAAGGAAATTCAGTGCGCCCACTACAACTCTCACCAATCTTTATGGATGTACCATAGAAAGCATCCTTTCCGGATGTATCACAGCTTGGTATAGCTTCTGCTCTGACCGAGACCGTAAGAAACTACAAAGGGTTGTGAGCGTAGCCCAGTCCATCACACAAACCAGTCTCCCATCCATCGACTCAGTCTATACTTCCTGCTGTCTCGCAAAAGCAGCCAGTATAATCATGGGTCCCACACGCCCTGAACATGCTCTCTTCCACCTTTTTCCATCGGGAAAAAGATACAAAAGTTTGAGATCACATACCAACTGACTCAAGAACAGCTCCTTCCCTGCTGCCATCAGATTTTTGAATGGTCCTATCTTATATTAAGCTGATCTTTCTCTGTACCCTAGCTATGACTATGGGGAGGCGATGACCTAGTGGTATTATCGCTGGACTATTAATCCAGAAACTCAGCTAATGTTCTGGAAACCGGGTTCAAATCTCACCATGGCAGGTGGTGGAATTTGAATTCTATAAAAAATATCTGGAATTAGGATTACTGATGACCATGAAACCATTGTCAATTGTCGGAAAAATCCTTCTGGTTCACTAATGTCCTTTAGGGAAGGAAATCTGCCGTCCTTACCCGGTCTAGCCTACATATGACTCCAGACCCACAGCATTGTGGTTGATTCTCAACTGCCCTCGGGCAACTATGGATGGGCAATAAATGCTGGCCAGCCAGCGATGCCCATGTCCTACGAATAAATGAAAAAAATTACATTCTGCACCCTCTCCTTTCCTACTCCTCAATATACTCTATGAACAGTATGCTTTGTCTGATTGGTGCACAAGAAACAATACTTTTCAATGTATACCAATACATGTGACAATAATAAATCAAATCAAATAAAATCAAATTCTTTGTAATTCTTAAGGTACTCCTTACATACATACCACCTTTAAAATAGACAGAGCACTTTTTCCTTCTGTTGTTTACTGTTCCAGCTGTTGTAGATATAGGAGGTATTGCTAGGTCGGAGTACAATAAATAATTTAAAATTGCGCAAGTTGCAGCATACACTTGGAATTGATTTAGATGGAAAGAAAATAGGATGGGGTAATTTACAAGCGGTGGCCTGACCTCTTAGATTGTGAGACACTGAGTTCGAGGGGCTGGACAGAGACCCAGGAAAGTTTCCCTTGTCTGAGGTGGGATTGTGCTGGAATCAAACCAGGCTTGATCATAATTGACTTGCAAAGCGCAATCAATTTGATAAGATCTCAATTAAAAATTGACATGATTGGAATCCTTTCCTGCTTTTACCTTTGTTTGCAGATCTGAAGACTTGACTATTGCTTGGGGGAGGAAACACAAATAGAGAAAGGCTTGTTTTCTGAAGTAATCACACCATATATGGTTGTCAAAAATGAAGCGATTTTTACTGTCTATGGCAAGGAAGTAATTACAGAGCAGTGTGATTATGTCTGACTGTATCTTTGGGGAAATCAGGATTAATGTGCCAATATGTGCCTAACACTGATATGAGAAAAATAAAATTAACTTGGTAATTCACAAGAAGGAAATGTCATGAAGCTACTTGAATTTTCAACAGTAGATAGAGGTGCTGGAAGGGAGTCAGGTGTTGGTCTCTTGTGTCATAGCTATGAGATACATATTGCTCATCTATTTTTTTTCTTAAGAACTGTATCCTCTTCCCCAACAGTTCCTGATAAGCAGAAAATACGTGCCTGCAATTGAAATAAAGGTTGCTCCTCTTATCTGTACATGTTGTAATCTTCCAGAGGAAGCAGCTCAAAACATGAGGAATCTGTTGACAACTTAGCGAATGATTAGGTAAGATTTTTCAACTTTAGGAATGTAGCTGATGATATTCAAGTCAACCTTTGTTTCCACTTAAGGAAATCGTTAAGCTGTAGTTTGGTTCACATGGAGCCACATCTAATAGTCTGTAACATCCAGAGATCTACTTTCCCAGATTGCTCAGTAATTTGGGGTTAAATATTCTTGTCTCTTACGACCCTTGTGGTATTGTGCTGTTTTTCAAATGATCTGGCAGCTGTAGTTGTCTCTCATTCAAGACTGTGTGGGATACACTCCTGCCATATGCCAACATTTATTTTCTTTCATCTTTTCTTCATATTGCACAGCTTTTATTTAGACTCTTCAGAACACCCTTCTATTTTTGAAAGGGATTAAATATTTCTCTCACTTCCTTCTAACTCATAGCTTCCCCAGCCTTCTGGAATCATCCACATGGTGCCGAATTCAGATTTTGATGCATTCATTCTAAATTTTATCTATCAAGAATAAATTGACAGGGGTGTCGATAGCAACTCTTTTTGCTCATTATTTGCTATACAGTGAAACACAATGATCCCGCATGTTCATCTCTTGTTCTCAGGTTTTTCACTGTGCAAGTGTGTATACTTTCATTATGTTGGTGTTAGCTACTTGTAATCAAGATGTAGCCCACTAGAAGATTTTACTTTCATTAATTTACCGTCTAAGGCTTTGTGTGTAAGGCAAGTGAATATTTGGGAGTAAATAATCTTTGGTTAGTAATCCTTGCCTGTAATTACGAAGTACGAACTGGGAATACTTCATTTCCTTAAATCTTGAACTATTATTCAAAATCCCTAATGACCGAATGACCACCAAATACAAATTGCTTTGAAGTCTTATTTGATGCCTATTAATAGATTAAAGTTATGAGAGGAAGTTTAACATGGGTGAGCAGGAGGGATTGGGTGTGGATCGGGGCAAGGGGGAGGGAGTTATATGGCAAAAAAGGAACATGTTGGGAACTTGCCATGAACCTGCATACTTTTAATTGGCTGGGACAAGATGCAAAGCCAACCATTCCCACAAGGCGGGTTGGCATTTTAAATACATTAACGAGGCTGAAGATTTTGGATTGAACGTGATTTGCAGGCTTAACTGTGGCTGATTAGGTTCGTAATGCCTTTGGAAAGCTGGCAGTTGCAGCAGGGTGGGGACAGTCCAGAGGAGCACTCCTTGTCAACCAGGAGAGACTGAGGTACTTCATCCCAGTGCCCCTAAACTCTCCCCACCATCAGAACTACCTCCAAACGAAGCCGTCCCAGGAACACAATGCACCTCCCCACCCATCCCTAAATATCAGATACCCTCAGTTCAGGGTTAGGGATTGGCCCACCCCTCCCCCCGGATAAGTGACCTGTTGGGATCACTCTCTCCCGCCACTTCGGGAATCAGGCCCCAACCTAGCTGGTCCTGTGGCCAATAATCCGGAGTTTCCTAAATTCCTAACCAAATGAAAGCCAAGGGCGAGATTCTCTGGCCTCCCAGCCATGTGTTTCCCACCAGTGGGAAATGGCGAGTTGTTTGCTAGTGGTGGGATTCTCGCTGGTGTAAACGGCCGTGGAGTTCTGGCCCGAGTCTTTCAATCAGACTGATTTCTGGGTGGAGAATCTGATGTGACAAAGAAATATGCTATAAAATTCCACAGTATTGCGGGGTGTTGGTGGGTGGGGGGGAGGGGGGGTGGTTGGTTGGTTCCATAAGGTCAAGATACTCTAACCTGATCATTAGTTCTTTATGTTTCACATTAACAAATGCCATACTATAATCAATAAAACACAAGAACTATCTGTTTTCATCCCTTCTAATGGCATGTGTACCTAAGGTAACATTTCTTGTTATTTCTTTTACCTCAGCCACCCACCCACCTTACCAATTCACCCATTCAATAACATTCGCACCGGACATTTAAACCCATTTTACAGCAGCTGCCAGGTTAAAATAGTGCTGTGTGAAGAGGGCTTAGCTTGTTTTTCCCTGACACTCCAGGTGAAGCACTTTGTGGGGTTGTGTGTTCTACATTTCTGAAGAAGCCTGCCTCAGATGACCCAGCTAGAAATGTGGAGCAGCGTCAGGGCACATAGGAATGGAGCGGCAATTTGATGCTGATTGCTACTTCGCGCAAGATCCAGGCCAATATGCTCCTATTGTGAAAAGTTATAGCAACATTCATCAGTTACATTAAATTTATTGATCTAAACTCATTGGAGACCATTCAAGTATTGCTTGACTACTCAAATACACAATGAGCAAAGTAGCAGGGCTTGCTGAGTAAATGAATAATAACCCTTTTCTTGAATAAGCACATTAAGACCCAAGATAAAAATGTATAAATTTGAGTTACCACAATCATTTCCACTTCTTAAAGGTTCTTTTTCTACTGTTTACATTTGGTAAGACTACACTTCCTCTGCCTCCTATGGTGGTGGGAATTCAGGAATTTATTATCTCAGTAGACAGAGATCCCTTTAACCTGAGCACAACACTATCACTATTCAGAACTAAATGAGTACAGTCTGACAATTTGAAAGAATGAATGGTTTCGCACTTGGAAACTTTAAAAAAACTGATGGGAATATGTTGAGAGATCAATTGCAAACAACAAGAGGCCAAAATAAAAATGTTATGGTTCTAAATTGGGAGCCGATTAATACCACAGAAACAAACAAAAAGGAACCACATTAGAGTATGTTACAGCAAGGGCCCAAGAATTAAACATTTTTTTAGCAAACTCACTGTGCACTTGCCTTCAGAACAACATTGCTTTCCCTTTGTGGAATCCTCTAGCATTCATGAGAAAGCTGCAGACAGAGAATATTGATATTAAATGAAAAAAATACAGAAATATATATGCTACCTGGTGGAGTAGTATTTTATTTTTGCTGAGTTATTCTGTTGCTTCTGGCTTGCAAGCGTACACCTTGTCTGCATCCCATGAACACCTGGACACTAGATCAGCATCTGTTTGAACTTTCAGAATGTAATGTATTATCTGCAATTCCATAACCAAAAGTGTACAAGTCAGGTCTGGCACTTATTTTTCATAAATATAGTCAGTACAATCCTGATAATGGGAGGGTTTATTACAAGTTTCCACTCTGCTATTTCCTCAACTAATGGAGATCATTTCCTGCAGATCATTTATTCTCAGTATTACTAATACTTCCATGTATTTGGCCAGTAACTCTCTAAAAAAATTGAGCAACATTTTGGCTAATTTCCAAAATTATAACACATAAATAGAATTAATGACAGTGTTTTAATGTTAAAATCTGAATATAGTAATAAATTCTCCTCAAGCCTCATATGTGGCTAGAACTGCGCTGCTGATACTAATTTAACCATACTATAAAATTCAGAGCCATGATCGTGATGAATGGGGGAGCAGACTCGAAGGGCCAAATGGCCTCCCCCTGCTCCTATCTTTATATCTATGTTTCTATGTAAAGATGTTCAATTTGGAGTTTACCACACTTTGAGTACTGTGGATAGTTCTGTTTTATCCAAATGATAAAATGGATATAGAAATATTGGATAACGTGAAATTAAACATTAGCAAGAGGATACTATAACCGAGAGGTTAAATCTATCAAGAAAGATTAAACCATTAGGGGCTTTTTCGGTTAGACAAGAGAAGACTGAGAGATGACTTGATGAAGACTTGCAAGATTTTGAAAGGGGTTTGTTAGAATAGACATAAAGAAGATGTTTCCATTTGTGGGCGAGACCAGAACTTGAGGCCATAAATATAAGTGACATATACCACCAAGCCTACACACTGCTCAATGCACCACACCTTCATCACTCACCCATCAGAATATTTCTAGCAATCAGGATTCATGCTTAACTTTCAGATACCCCACCTGACACACCTAACCTAACCCTGACATCTTGCAGCTTCTGCATATTGTCAACTATTCAACTAGGACAGACAGGTCCACCACACATACTCAGTGACCTGCTTCTCTCTTGCTTGCAGGATAAGATTGCACAGCAGAGAATCAGCTGGGGAATTGCATGCCTGAATCTGCTGAGTCCTGTGGAGGAGGCAGCATTGTGAATCATTGGGCTGGCTATTATTGAGTTTGTTGCAATTGGCATCACCAAGAACAAAATACAATGCTTTCCCTTCTCTTGGCATGGAGTTGCCTGCAGCAGTGAGTGGAAATTTTAAAGATGTTATTGATGTTGCTTAATATATACTAATAAGAAATATATGGATTTGTTCACCTTCATAAACACTTGCAGTGTCATCCTTGCTCTACTTTGAAACTGTCATTCTGTTTATTTTTTTGTGCAGTTAAGAGCCAGGATTTCACAAAGGGCAAGCAATGTTGTTCTGAGGGCAAGTGCACACTGAGTTTGCTAACAAAAATGTTTAATTCTTGGGCCCTTGCTGTAACATATTCAGATGAGGTTTCTTTTTGTTTATGTCTATGATAATAATGGAGAGTTAATGTTTAGTGTCATTAACATGCACATGGAACTTTATGTCATAGCTAGAGACGATATGGCAAAGGATCAGCATGTGGATGAGAAAGCCACCAAGGATAGATGCTTGGAGGTAAATGTCAGAAGAGAAGAAATGGCTTTGGGCTTAAATAGGGCTTGATAGACCAGTTGACTTTTCCTCTATCCTTTAAATAATATCCTTTGCTGAGTTCATTTTACATAGCTCCACACAACAGCGACTAGGCTGATTTGAAAATCACTCCAAAGTTCAAAACTTTAACATTATCCATTTCCAGTTCCTAAAATTGCCACACATTTATGAGTTTCGTGTTGCTTTGGAGACTTGTGATATTTATGCAATTTTACTGATGTATAATTCCAATTTTATTGTAAGCAGATTGCAAGCAGAACTCTTGTGCTTTTCAGCTTTGCGAGGTGAGAACCATTTTTGATTGGGTGACAAGTTTTCAAAGTAATTCAAAAGTCTGGTTCCGAGCTTGTAAAGATGCCTGGTAAGATTTTGGCACCTACAAATGCAGCAACACCTTTATCCAATTTACACCTCTGACGTTGTTCTCTAATGTAAGAGAACATTCTGCAAATATTTGTATATGGCACAGCTGTCTATTAAGCCCAGTTAATTCTGCCTCTCCCACACCCTGCAAATCAGTGCAGTAGCACAGGAAGTTGTCTTTAAAATTCTTCAGCTGAAGACGATTATTTTTAAAAATCCCTTTGAATTCCAAAACCTAAGTGGGTACAGATTAATTAATTGTTTATAGATTAGAAAAATCAATGCATATTTTCAAGGGATTCACATATTTCATAGAAAATGAACGACATAGAATTTACAACATAAAAACAGGAGTTTACAGGACGGCACAGAGGCACAGTGGTTAACACTGCTGCCGCACAGCGCCAGGGACCCGGGTTCGATTCCCAGCTTGGGTCACTGTCTGTGCAGTCTACACATTCTCCCCAGGTCTGTGTGGGTTTCCTTCGGGTGCTCCAGTTTCCTCCCACAGTCCCAAAGACGTGCTGGTTAGGTGGATTGACGATGCTAAATTCTCCCTCAGTGTACCTGAACAGATGACGGAGTGTGGCGACTGGGGGATTTTCACAGTAACTTCATTGCAGTATTAATGTAAGCCAAAATGTGACACTAATAAGTAAATTTTATACCTTAAACAGGAGTTTGCTAAAACCAGTCACGTTAGAGTTTATCCTCTGCACAAGCAGTAATCCTAATCCTATGTATTCATGCTGTTCTGTTATCCCATTTAATTTTCTTTATCAAACATCTGTACAGCCCATTATTAATGTAGTCTCAGTTTGGAATAGAGATATTTTCTTAAGGAATAAACTTCAGTATAAAGATCCAAATGTATTTTAAGCCAGCTTCATTCTCTGGAACTGCCTTTCATTTATTTAATTTTTATAATTTATTAATTCATTCATGGGATGAGGGCATTGCTGGCAGGACAATTCTGGTTGCTCTTTTGAGAAGATAGAGGCGAGCCATCTTCTTGAACCGTACAATCCATGCTCTCTTTAAACTGCACAGACGTAAGGTCATGTGACAACCTGAATGTTTCATTGCTAGCTATTGCCTCTTTAAATTATCATGTGTATGTGACCATGTAAAAAAATATAAAGGGTCAACACCTTAAATGAATTGGCTGTGCAGAACCAAAAAAAAGAGTAGGTTGGTAGGGAGTTCCAAGATTTTGACACAACAACAATGAAGGAGCAACAATATGTGCCCAAGCCTGTGACTTGGAATGGAATTTAGAGATAGTTCCTTGGTGATTGATGCCTTTGTTCTTTCAGATGGCAAGTTATTAAAATGCATTTTATAAATGCCACACAGCTGCCAGTGTTTTTCAGTAGTGGAGGGAGTGAATGTTTAATAGAAACCTAGAAGATAGGAGCAAGAGGAGGCCATTTGGCCCTTCGAGCCTGCTCCGCTATTCATCACGATCATGGCTGGTCATCCAACTCAATAGCCTAATCCTGCTTTTTCCCCATAACCTTTGATCCCATTCGCCCCAAGTGCTATATCCAGCCGCCTCTTGAATACATTCAATGTTTTGGCATCAACTACTTCCTGTGATAATGAATTCCACAGGCTCATCACTCTTTGGGTGAAGAAATGTCTCCTCACCTTCGTCCTAAATGGTCTACCCTGAATCCTCAGACTGTGACCCCTGGTTCTGGATTCCCCCAGCATCGGGAATATCCTCCCTGCGTCTACCCAGTCTAGTCCTGTTAGAATTTTATGTCTAGTCCTGTTAGAATTTTATAAGTTAAAGTGGTGGAAGAACTATTGATCAATCTTTTATATGTATATTTTATATTTGTTTTATTTAGATCCATTTTTGGCAGTTGTTTTTTGTTTGTTCTTAGTTAGAGAAGCAGCTTTCAATGTTTTCTGTGTAGGGAACATTTTCTAAATATTGAAGCTTTGTGTGCAAGGACCCCTGCCCCAAGACTTACAAAAGGCAAAAATAGATCAAATAACTTCCATTTTCATTTCTATTGTTATATTTTACATCCCCTCAGGTAAATAACTACAATAGTATTTTCTAATCATTAATTATTTAAACATCCATTAAATCAACACCTCCGTGCTGTCAACAACTGGATTGTCCCCATCATAGTGAAATTTGCATGTTACCAATGAAGCTATCAAAGGTGCGAATGTATTTAGTGCCTTCAAACTTCAAATTTGTTAGATCAATCAATTAAATTGCTTCGGAGGATTAACCTGGGATACTTCCCACAAAAATTATTGCATGTCCTGAACATACCCACAGTTACTTATCTCTGCAGTTTAGAGACTAATTATGCCACTTTATCTTATTGTTGTTAGAATCACATTGAAAACTGGCACTTAAATATATTTAAAATTACTTCAAACAATATTTGCTATAGTGCTTTACTACCAGATATCCCATCCTGGTTATTTAGTCTAAATTGCAGTAATCCTATAAAAGACATAGGGCAGGATTTTGAGTACCTACTGGGGCAGTAACAAACATGGGCAGGCATTGAAAATACCCACAACCAACCAGTATGCTGGTTTCCCATCGCTGTTTTCCATTTCAACAAATTTCATCAGGTTGGGGGAAGGCCAGTGTCGGAAGTGTGTCCGTAAACTCAGAGGGCCAGTTTGGGATTTTGATGAGGATACATTGGTTACATGTTGGTCAGGGGCACAGAGGAGGGAACACAGTGGAGAGCCAGTAAAATTGGCTACCCAGTAAAATTTGGTGAGCTCATAACAGGGAGCTCAGCTGTGTGTGCACAGGGTGCAGAGGTAGTGATCAAAACACACTCAGGCAATGCAGGGGATGTTACCCTCCTGGCATCGTGGGACATAAGAGCGGGCGGTAAGCCTTTCAAGGAAGACAGTAGCAGGTGATGGAAGCTGGAGTCAGATTTTGGATCCAGTGGCAATAAAGAGTAACATCTTCCACAGAAGAATAAATCTGCTCGCATAAGAAGGACACAAGGGTAGAGGAAAGGAACGAGGGGCAGGAAGACAATCCTCATCAGAGGATCTACCACTGAGTAGAGAGCTACCTGGACATGTTAAAGAATGGGTGCTGCAGGAGACTGTAATCTCTAGGGAGAGGGTCATGGAGGTTAATGTCCTCATGATGGAAGACCACACTTCAGCATGACTCACCATGATCTGCCAATAGCTGCCAAAGTCACTGTGGCCTTGAACTTCCATGCTACTCAGTAATCAGCTGAGAACCTTGGTGGCAACAAATAAAGATCCATGTCATAGCATCTTGAAGATCACTGATACGCTTTTTTTCAGAAGCTGGTCAACATATTCAATTCCAGATAGATGGGACCTTGCAAGCACAGAGTGCAATGGGTTTTGCCTCCATCACTGGATTCTCTCAGGCACAGGCTATAACCAATTGCACATGAGGCCATTCAGATGCATCACCATGGAGGGAGTCCCTCAATATTTAGCTGGTCTGCAACTACCAAGTGAGCTTCCCTCACGTGTGTACTTGCTTTCCTGACAGCTGCCATGGCTCTTCCATCCTCCAGCTCTCCATTTCCCCTTCAAACTCGATCCTGGAGACAAGGTCATAAAGTTTCTACAATTGCTGTCATCTGGTCAAATGGACCACCATTGAACAGGTTATTGGTTTTTGAAGACTGTTTCCAGTACATGAACCGGATGAGTGGTTCCCTGCAGCACACTCCTGCAAAGTTCTTGCACATCGTGGTGCTCTGGCCAGAGAGATGTGAACCTTGAGAAAGTTCACATTTTGAGAGCCCTGAAGTGTCACAGCTCATTGAAAGAAGAGGGTGGAGCAGGATGTGGAAAAGGAGGATGCGGAAGAAGGGGAAGAGGAAGAGTAAAAGGAGGAAGTTGTGCCTTTGTGGCTGCTAACTGGCTGACAAACCTGTTGTGTTTTATGCCTTGGAGATATGCAGAGACAATACACCAGTTTCTATGTCTGAACAAGACTTTCGTTTACAAGTGCTTCTAAAATGTCTACAAGATAAACTTCTGGCTGCTTTTTCAGTTAATTTTTCTTTATCTAATCATATCCAGGGTTGACTAATAGCACAAAGAGCCAACTGACACACACAATCAAACATAATGCAGCAATAAAGAAACAGCAGCGTGGATTTTGAAGGAGAGAATTCTTCCTGACATTTTTAAAAATTTGATAATGTTGCAGATAAGGTTGATAAAGGCATTGCAATGATACTGTTTACTTGTTATCATCAGAAAGCTTTCAACAAGTCTGCACATAAAAGGCTTTCCAATATCAAAATTAATTGGTTAATTAGTTCCAATATCAAATTCATCACACAGCACTAAATCATATCTTCAATTATAAACACTGAAGAAAATCTACCAATAAAAAAACTGAACTAATGTAATCGTTCAAGCCAAATTCTAATTCCTCTCAGCTGTAACAAATCAGGATGCCATGGGTGGGATTCTCACAAAAAGATTCTGTGTCAAATTTGCGTTAAAACTGGGGTAAATCCTGCTGGTTTTTTCAGTGGGATTTTCAAAATGAATCTCCCACACTCTGTGCACTACAGAGTGCACCAGCGTGAATCATGTGAAAGAATTTGTGGGTGGGGCCTATTCCCGCTGGAGAGGCTGGCAGCACAGCGCTGAGCGGGCCACTGCGCATGCGCCGATCTGGCAGTGCTGAGATTGGCGCATGCACAATAGCCTCGCACTGCTGGCTTCCTGATCGCGAGCCAGCCTCATGATCCCACCCTCTGAGCCCCCCAACCCTCCAATTGCTGCTCCCCCCTGAATGTGTCCAGGTCCAGGCTTGACACCGCCCCCCGCCCCCCCCCCACCCCCCACCGCAAGCAGTCTTGATTTCCCATCCCTGTTCCCCACAACCACCGCCTCCCCCCCACCCCTCCTCAATCACCGGCAGTCCCAAACTACATACCCCCCTGTAGTGCCAACCTCCCAACCCCCCCCACCCCAATCCCGACTCTCCACCCCGGATGGCCAGCCCCGATTACTGGCCTCCGTCCCTCCCCGACTGCACTGTGGCAATGGCATTGGGACCCCACACTTCCACCCCCACCAATCATTCAGCCAGAGGCCCCCCTAATCAGGCTCCACCCCATTATCCCCGCCCCTGGTGGGGGCCTGGAATGCGCTGCTGGGTAAGGTGGTGGAGGTGAACACACTGGGAACGTTTAAGACTTATCTAGACAGCCACATGAACGGAGTGGGAATGGAGGGATACAAAAGAATGGTCTAGTTTGGACCAGGGAGCGGCGCAGGCTTGGAGGGCCGAAGGGCCTGTTCCTGTGCTGTATTGTTCTTTGTTCTTTTGTTCTTGTTCCTTGGCATGTCCCCTTTGGCATTGATACTTTGCCCCTTTGGCAGTGCTGGGGGACCAGACTGGCACTGCAAAGGTGCCAATCCAAGGGGGCACCCCCTCAGCACCCGACCTTCTGAGGGGTCCTCGATTGCCCCTCCCCTCCTTTACTTCAGCGGGGTCGGGCCACCAGCGACCGGCAAATGGAGTTTTAGTAACCCTGCTGGAGTGAAATACTCCTGGTCGGTTTGGGAGTGAGGTGTGGGGGGGAGGGGGGGGGAGCGGGGGGTGGGGGGGGTGGGGGGGAGGTTAAAGAGATGCTAGCAGTCCTGGAGATTTCAGTCCTGGGCTCACTAATTGTCTTGAATTTATATGTAAATTAGGCACTGCATATATAATGCAACTCCGTGCCTATTTCTGGCATGGAGCTGACTGTGCGGCAAATCCGGTGATGGGAGACGTGCTCAGGCCCAGGGACCTGTGGGGAGCCTATGAAACAGCTCCCACTAGAGTCTCCCGGCCCGCTGCGCTAAAAAAGCAACGCAGCAGGATGGAAGAATCGCACCCCCCCCCCGCCCCCCCATATCTTCAAAGTGATGAAAAGCTATCAATCAAAGCAAGATAGAAATATAATCAATTAAACCTTTCCAATAAGTTCTGTTTATTAAAAACCTAACATTTAGCTTTCTTTTTTGCAAAAAAGTTAATCATTCAGGGTTCAAGGTAAGGACGGGGATTCTCCGATCTCATTTGCCCTGCCACTGCGACCAGTGAGAAGGAAAATTTGGCACTCAGCCAAAACTCAATTCACTGCAGCGGGACTGGAGAATCCCAGCCGCGGACGAGGTCGTAGAATTCTAGTCAAGATCACTGTCAACCCCAAAAACTGGCATATCACTAGGTTGTGCAAATGACTGATTTCCAGTGCTGAATATGGTCACATTCCTGGGTTTGGAAGTTGGGGACTGGGCAGCACATCAGTTGTATTGGCCTGGAAGGTTCCCATGCTACCACAGAAACACCATGGGTGTCCATCTTCCACATGCCAACAGAAACTCTAGTTCAGTGAAATTAGGCTCCTCCACATGCTCCCAACCACTCCCATTGTTATCTTTTGTGTAAAGCACAAATATTTTTTAAAAATACAGGAAAATAAACTTCTGGGATCAGAGTCAATTGGGCGGCACGGTGGCAAGCACTGCTGCCTCACAGCTCCAGGGACTGAGATTCATTTTCGGCCTTGGGGGGGGGGGGGGGGGGGGGTGGTGTGTGCGTGCGTGCGTGCGGAGTTTGCACGTTCTCCCCGTGTCTACATGAGTTTCCCCGGTGCTCCGATTTCCTCCCACAGTCCAAAAATGTGTAGGTTAGGTGGATTGGCCATGCTAAATTGCCCCTTCATGTCTCAAGATGTGTCGGTTAGATGGTTCAGCCATGGGAAATGTGTGGGATTACAGAGATAGAGCGGAGGAGAGGGCCGGGGTAAAATACGCTGTCGGAGTCGGTGCAGACTCGATAGACCAAATGGCCTCTTCTGCACTATAGCGATTCTATGATTCAATGATTCTCTATGAGTTCTCAAGCTTAATGGCATTAATTCTCAAGCTCAATGGTATTCATTCTCTCCTCCTCCTCCTCCCCCATCCCACCACTTCCATGCCCCCTACCCTCTCCTTGTCATCTGTGTGAGGTACAATTTAATGAAGTATTCACCAACAACCTCTGCTACTGCTATGTCAGTTGTCCTCTCAAAAAATATACTTTATTCATAAAATGTGTAGAAGTACATCACATAACAGTTGAAATTTGACATTACATTAGTGCATTACAGATTCCTTCAGTACAGTACATGAGCTGCCTCGCTGCACGCCAGGTTATACTTACAATGGACATTTGCATTTCATGTCAAACCTTCTCTGGTGCATAGCAGCCTAAGGGATTTTACATGGTTTCTAGTTGCTGCCTTGCCAAAATATTTAGGTGCCCATTAGTGGAGGAGTCGATGGGCGTCAACAAAAATGATGGCAGAGAAGCAATAGTCCAATTTGAAGTCGATAAATGATTAGTGTCTGGGACCTTCGAAGCCAAAATACTGACCCCTGGCTACCAAATGATTCGAAAACAAGCTGACATGAATTTTAAAAGTTCTTTTGAAGTAAATTGTTCTGTTCTTTTATTTCATGCAAGACGTTGGTGGGAGACAAGCACATTGACATGGAAAGAAAGAGTTGAAGCAAGTGTTTAGATTTTCTTTATTTTCACTGATAATTTGTGGTCAATCATTATTTAGTTTAGAATCTATTGTTCTTGGGTGAAAAAGAACAATTGATTTGGAAATATTTTGGAAGATGAGTTTTAAAAGTTCTTTTTGAGAAAGAGTTTCAGAAAAAAACGACAATAAAGTGTTTACTTATTTGACTCCAGTAAAATAGGCCAACTCAAAGGGACATAGATAAATGGGTGTGATTACAGCACTTGTATTTTACTTTGTTTATACAGATTTTGAAAGCAGGCATTGTTTGCATCAAGATGTGTTTATACAGCTGTTTCAGCTATTATCTTTGAATAAGAAAAGCACTAATTATTTACTTTGCAGGAACCAATTGAAAAAACTTGCTTCATTGATTGTGGGTTAAAGCTTTATCCACTGCCCCACTTTCTCATAACAGTACCCCCTCTGGGGCAAGTGTCATTCAGTGCAACACCACAAGGTGTTAACTCCACATTCTTCACCCAGCAATTCTCAAACCTTTTCATCCAGGGACACATGAGTGGGGTAAAATATCCTGAAGATCACCTATCAGTCCTTCCCCACCCAAGTTTGCTTGCCACCGCAGAAAAAAAACTGGTCAAATGGGAAGAACGGTACTGCTTTTGATGAAAAACTCATGAGGTGATATCTGGTTCCAAGCTGGAGATCAGTCTCACGTCAGTTTCTCTTCTTTGTTTTCAGTCTCACAGCATTGAAAATTGCAATTTGTAACAGTCACACAAATCTCGCTTAAAAACTATTCTTATTGCTTTTGCTTCTGATGTCTCATGTCATGCATGCGGGAGCTGATCTGGTTGGGTGACATCATGCCAGTTGTGGGGGTAAGGATTCTGGCCTCTTCTCTTCTATGGCTTCAGCCGTGATGTTGTGTATCAGTGACTTGCATTTTGGACCAGTCAGTGGCTCACCTGGAGGACCCTCAGAGAACAATCTTTAAGGACCACCACCACCTCAGACAGAAGAAAGCTGATGGGGCTACAGAGCACTCTGCCTCTGCCTCATTTGTGCCTGAAAATGCTATAAGTCACAGATCGAGTGATAATTGCAACATTCTGCTGGAAACAAATGCTGAAATTTAAATTAGAGTATAAGGAAGTGTAAGTGATGAGAATCTGACTTCATATTAGTTTCCTCCCAATGCTGGTCATAAAGCATGCACTTGTAGTGCCCATCCTTACTGAGTAGTCCCAGTTTCCAGATTATGTACTGTTGTGTGTGTCTGCAGGCCATTGTAATGTAAAGATGTTTGGCAGAGCTAAGGCTATTGTGGGACTGGTGAATAGCATCACCCGCAGTATGGCGCACAGAGTCACATGGTAATAGACTCAGAGCACCCCAGAAAGAACCTGCATGGTAGCAGTACCATACATGCAGTAACTGGGATCTGTACACAGTTAATGATTATCAATCAATGGTTCATGTTTAAACATACAAGTCTCAGGATGTCATTAATGAGACACCAAATGAACCCATAACACAACATGTGCCTAAAGTGGAAAGTTGCTTAAAGGAACAGGTAGAAATGGAGAGCAAGTTTTCAGGCTCTGCAGTATTCAGGAGGCTTGAAGTTGAGTTGCAAAGGAGGGGATTTTAACTCCCAGGCACTCGGCTAACAGTAAACTCAGGCCTGCCAGCCAAGAGCTGCTGCCAGGGACCCTGTTCATTTTACCAGCCAGCAGCATTAAGATAAATTGTTAGGAGTACAAGAGGATATTTCAAACGTTTGAATTGGGGAGGAGGTGAAGTCCACAGTGGAGTCTGGAGGTGCATTCCTGCTCCTCTTTGGCTTCACAATAAATATATTTTGTACTTAGTTTTGGGATTCCATTTCGAGAGCAACTAGTTTTGCTGAATGAAGCATCCTTGGCAAAAGGTCTGCTCAATCAGACATTAAAATAAGCGTCCTAGTTATTTGATAAATCTGATTTGCATAAATCCATGGGCCTGCCTCAGCAACCCTAGGAAACATGGTGTTAATATGGCCACAGGCAGTCAATGTATGTTGTTTCAACTTTGGCTTCTATTTTGCCTGGTTTCTGTCAGGCAGAGAACTTTAAAACCTCCCCATACTTTTCCACTCCCACCAGTCTTCTTAGTATAATTTGTGATTGCTAGAAGCTTCCACTAAACTCACTTGAATGTGGAGCCAGGAGGAGCCGGACTCCTTCTCCTGGCTCCATTGCAATGCTGAAGACTGTTGCCAGTTCCAGCTCGGAGCTGCCTCAATTAATTACCTCTCCATTTTCGATTGTCTCCTCTCCATCCAGCACTCGTCTGAGGTTTGGTGCTGGTGACAACTGCGTGAAATTCAATGCCATCGGCAGGGTCTAATTTAAATGAGGCCCAATATCAGGCATATTGTAGACCTAGCTGTTCCAGTACATGGATCATTCCCTGCACCCAGTTCACAACAGCGGGCCATGCTAATCAGTTTCTAAGCCTGTGAATCAGTTTCATTATGCACTCATCTATATATATTAGCAAGAGCAAACACATTTAGTTGTATTAGATTACCATGGTTTACTGAACTTCCAGCCCCTATTTCAAAGCTGCCATAAATCTGAGGAATAACAGCATTAGTTTGGACCACCTATCCTTGACCAACAGCAAGGAGCTCTCTATTTGCTTGACTTATCTGCTGTCTGGCTAAGTGGAAAGAATCATTGCTGCTGGCTGTGGTTATACAGCTCCTCACACTGAGACAGAGACATGTATTTTTCATCAAGAAATAACATTACTATTCGCAAGTAAGCGCCTGACAAGTATCGGGACTTACATCATTGTCACAACGATGTGCTTTATACCAAAATTTGATTTTTAATGTACCTGCTAGAATTAGGAATTGAACTTTTAAAAATGGTCTTTTAGAAAAAGACTGAACTCATAGCCAAGGTGGCTATCTAATTTGCATAATGATACATTCTACAAAGGTCGTGTGGCACAGTGGGTATTGTCCCTGGCTCTGAGGCAGAAGCTCCAGGTTTGAGTTCCACCCCAGGACTTGGTGCCTAAGGAAGGTGCGTTCATAACACGGTCAAACAGGTTGAGTGCATCAACCTGCGAATCCTTTCAAACATGTCAATGGCTGGCAGTAAGAGCCATGTTTGATGTGGAGTGACATCCGTTAAGCTACAAGCTCCTGGCAACCAACTAGTGACCTATTCCAGGAATTACTAGCTATGGAAACTTAGTGCTTAGTGCACCACCAGGTGCAGGAAGAGAATTGGAATGGAATGCATTCCACAGTCCAATCCCATGGATATGGCATGTCTGCAAAAACCCATCAAAGACAATGAGGTCAGAGAAATGAGAATGAACCATGTTTCCTATTCCATTCACACAACATCTAGAGACTCAACTGGGTGGAGAAAAATTATCAAATTTCATCACTTCAGCAATGGAATCCTGGCTGCGAGGGGGAATTCCCAGACTGAACTTAATGAAGTTTCAATCATGTCTGAATTACTGGTCAGTTGGAGAGTGCGGTTACATGACAAGCCAGTCTGTTGTATGTTTTAAGCACGCGTTTTCTCGGCATAATTGAGGACTGAGATGCTGATCGAGGCCCTTTCTCTCCCTCGCTCACTCACTCCATCTGATCTCGCTCCATCTGGAGCATACAGAGATTTTAAAGATCAAACTCAACTCCACAGCTGTACCTCAAGAACAACAGACCGATCATCCATCCACAATTTTAAAGCACCTTGACTCTGAAAGCAGAAGATCACCAAATCAAAGCAACAAGACCATTGGATTCAGTCTGAAGCCAGCCAGGTTACGAAACTGCGTGCGTTTGTGCGGCTAGGTGGGGACGCCACCGTGTATTTGATTATTTTACTTAGATCAGTTCTAGTACATGGAGCTAACCTTTTCCTTTGTTAAACTCAAGAAACACGTCTTAATGTCTTTATGACCATACAGTTAAACAGTTAAGTACTCAGTGGCAAGTAAAGCCTTTTCCAACAAAACAGACTGTTGCAGACTAATGAGGAGAGGACAGAGAAGGGAGATATCTGACCCCTCTTCACCTGGTCTTAGCATCATGTATTTGTGGGATTTATATTGTTCAGTACAGGCAGCTGGACTTGATTGTAACCCTATCTATCCATCAAACAGAATCCAGGTGGACGAGTAATTGAAATGCATCAAGTTACTTATCCACCATGAGACTGGCAGGATGCTGATGCCACAATTTTAACTTGCTCTTTTAAGCAGGCAGCACAGACCCACACCCAAGGCTGATGAGAGTACTTCTTTACAGATGCATGTCAGGATTCAATGATTTACCTCAGCATCAATCTGTCTACAACCTGATGGTGTTAAAACGCAGGCCATGGTCACAGTTGCAGGAGTTGATTTTTCCTCTAAACTGCTGCAAGAATTTGTTGCTTGCTGCAGCAGCACCAACAAATCCCACCTCATCCCCAAACTATCTCACAATCACTGACTCTGGAAAATTCTCCAAGGACAGTCATTATTCTGACTGAATGTGACTGAAAAAGGTAATCAAGCAGGATGGATCTGCCACTAACATTTTTAATTAAAAACCCTGAGGTAAACATTAGAGAACATTTTGAAAACATGAAGTACAACTATGTAAAAATATATTTTTTTGAGAGCTCTTCTTGAGATTTTCCCAAGGGCTACTTTTTAGCTTTCAAAAGCTTCCTTTCCGTTGTCACTAGCTCCTTTATTAGAGGATGCAATCGTGTAGTAACATTATGTTTTGTATTTGTGTTACATTATGTTCTGTATTTGTGTTGTCATATGGAGTATTTGAACTCATGCAGAAGCAGAATTGGAAGAATTCATCAATATCCTCAATAATCTTCACTCCTCCATTAAACATAAAGCCACAATCAGCAAGGAAAATATTAATTTCCTTGACATCACTTCAAAGATGTACAGATTAGGTTGATTGGTCATGCTAAATTGCCCCTTAATGTCAGGGGGACGGACCAACAGGCTGAATGTGTGGGGTTGTGGGGATAGGGCCCGGGTGGAGTTGTGGTCGGTGCAGATTCGATGGGCCAAATGGCCTCCTTCTGCACTGTCGGGATTCTATGATTCAAATTGCCACAAGACAACAGGCATATGTTAACAACGAAAGATTTTTTCCCAAAATAGCTGACACAAAAATTACCCGAATCACGTCTTCCATGGATTGGTGAGGTCACAGCTAATGAGTTTCCATCATATTATGTACAGAGTTGGAAGATTTTGACTAGGCAGTTAATACTTTCTTAAAAATGTATCTCAGATCTCACTTTCAGATTTAAATTTAACAATTGTTCCAGCACTGATGTTGATCTAACATCATATGCTGTTTGGGAGAATGAATTCCAAACTTTCGCCACTCTTTGTGATTAGAAGTGTTTCCAAATTATAGTCCTGAAAGAGCTGGTTCATATTTGAGATTATGTTCCCTTGCCCTATAATCCACTAAATTAATTGGTCATTTACCTCATTGTATTCCCTTCATTGCAACAGTGACTACATTTTCAAATTATTTCACTGACTGTAAAGCACTTTGGGATGTCTTATGGTCATAAAAAGCATAAGAAAATTGAAGTTGCTCATGCTGTTTAGGATCTTAGCATATGCAAAATAGTTGCATGTTTGTCTCAAACACTATCTCTGCACCTCTTGTGATTCACAATATGTTATGAGAAATGATAACCTTTCTCTCCATTGCAGCCTCCTGCTCTTATGGCCTCTGCCCCACTGCGGACTTTCCTCCGATCTGCAGCCTCTCTCCCCATCACAGCCTCCACCACTTGCAGCCCCCTGCAGCCTCTCCTCCACACCACAGCGTCTGTTCTATCTCTTTTAAGCCTGAGATGCTGAGGCCAGCAGGATTTCCCACAGGGTGGCAGGCCCCTGAACCTTGATCATTTGCAACCAATACCTCCTGCACAGGCAGGAGTTTCACTATGCACACTCCCTGAACCTGATAAACAGGCAATGTTGTATTGGCTGTTCAGTCTGCCTGGAGTGTGAGTAAGATGGGTAACCTCTCTCTTGCAGCTTCTCGTCCCATTGTAGCCACTCTTCCCTGGCACTCTCAGAGGTAGGGTCGTCAGTCTTTACTGCAAAATGTAATGTTTAACATGGAATGGATCACTATACAATCTTTCTGGCTAGTGCTTCTAACACTTCACATATTTAGAGCATATGAATCAACCATAATGCTTAAATGCCCCTCCTCCATTGCCCAATTATGTAGGACTGCCATTGTATAGTTCCATCATTACCGAGTTAGTCAAAGTCGGAGATAGAACACAGAACATTACAACGCAGTACAGGCCCTTCAGCCCTCGATGTTGCGCCGACCTGTGAAACCAACCAATCTAAAGCCATCTAACCTACACTATTCCAATATCATCCATATGTTTATCCAATGACCATTTAAATGCCCTTAATGTTGGCGAGTCCACTACTGTTGCAGGCTGGGCATTCCACGCCCTTACTACTCTCTGAGTAAAGAACCTACCTCTGACATCTGTCCTATATCTATCACCCCTCAATTTAAAGCTATGTCCCCTCGTGCTAGCCATCACCATCCAAGGAAAAAGGCTCTCACTGTCCACCCTATCTAATCCTCTGATCATCTTGTATGCCTCTATTAAGTCACCTCTTAACCTTCTTCTCTCTAACGAAAACAGCCTCAAGTCCCTCAGCCTTTCCTCATAAGACCTTCCCACCATACCAGGCAACATCCTGGTAAATCTCCTCTGCACCCTTTCCAATGCTTCCACATCCTTCCTATAATGGGGCGATCAGAACTGTACGCAATACCCCAGGTGCGGCCACACCAGATAGTCCAATAATAGTTTCTCTTCCCGCTGGCAGTACTAGAGAACCCCCCCCAGTGTGAATGGCCAGAAAATTCCGCCCAACACTTAGAGTCTAATGTGACTCAACGTCACAATTGTAGTTTTATTGGGGTAGGTAACACTAATGGACTATTGAGATTATCGAAAGGTAAGGCACAGAAAACAGCAGTACCAAGAGTCATCTAACTTATAGACCATTGAAATGTTTCAACGTTCATGCAAAGCATTTTAAATATAAACCCCTGGAAAGACAATTTTATGCAGTGTCAGGAAACTAACAACCTGTCCTGGGCCCCCCATGCCGACACTACAGTTAAGAAAGCCCACCAATGTCTCTACTTTCTCAGGAGGCTAAGGAAATTTGGCATGTCCGCTACAACTCTCACCAACTTTTACAGATGCACAATAGAAAGCATTCTTTCTGGTTGTATCACAGCTTGGTATAGCTCCTGCTTTGTCCAAAACCGCAAGAAGCTACAAAGGGTCGTGAACGAAGCCCAGTCTATCACTCAAACCAGCCTCTCACCCACTGACAATGTCTACACTTCCCGCTGCCTTGGAAAAGCAGCCAGCATAATTAAGGACCCCATGTAGCTCGGACATTCTCTCTTCCACCTTATTCCATCGGGAAAAAGATACAAAAGTCTGAGGACATGTATCAACCGACTCGAAAACAGCTTCTTCCCTGCTGCCATCAGACTTTTGAATGGACAGACCTTGCATTAAGTTGATCCTCTCTACACCCTAGCTATGACTGTAACACTACATTCTGCACTCTCTCTTTTCCTTCTTTATGTACTTTTCACTATATACTAATGCATATGACAACAATAAATGAAATAAAATGTTACAGGTGTTACCGAAACATGGCTAGATTTAAATGTTGGTGCTGATGACTGTATTACAGAATAGAGTATAATCGTTTCAGGAAAGCTGGAGACGATCAGAAAAGAGAAGTTATAGTCTTATATGTAGAGATAATCTGCTTGTTCTGGCAAGAGATGTTAGAACATCAGCAATTGCTGAAGCTGTTTCGATTCAATTATTTCAAGCCAAGAGCCCCACGTTGCAGAATGGATTGCTAGTTGGCTTCAAGCTAGAAAGCAGAAAGTGGGAGTAAAGGTAATTATTCAGAGTGGCAAAAGGTGGGAAGCGCTGTTCCACAAGGTTCAGCGCTGGGACCACTGCTATTCACAATCTACATTAACAATTTGGACTTTGGAATCAAAAACAAGATTTCTACATTTGTGGATAACACTAAATTGGGGACAGAGTCAATATTGAGGAGGACTGCAATAAATTAAACAGGGACATTAATAACCTTGCAGGATGGGTTATTAGCTGTTAACACAGTTAAATGTGAGGTTCTACCTTTTAAAAGGGAAGATTGGAGAGTTTATATCTTGGAAGGTGCAAGACTAGGTGGGGGGGATGGGGGGTAGAGGAACAAAGAACTGGGAGTACAAATACAACCATCAGTAAAATTACACCACTTTAAGATAGTAAGATTATAAAAACGACAAAGTACTAGGCTATATTTCTGGAAGGATGGAATTGAAATGCTGGGAAGTTATGCTCAACCCTGTATTGAATTTTAGTTTGACCACAATTGGAACACTGTGTGCAGTTCAGGTCATCATCTTATAAAAAGGATATGGATGCACTGGAGAGGGAGCAGAGGAGATTTACAAGGATGATGCCAGAAATGTGGAGTATATATACTGGGAAAGAATTGACAAGCTGCATCCCTTTTCCCTTGAACAAAGAAGATTAAGGGGTGACCTCATAGAGATCTTTAAAATTATGAAAGATTTTACTCAAATTGATATAGAAAGAATGTTTCCTCTTGTGGAGAATGGAGAAGAGCATGACTCAAGGCCATTAGTATAAGACAATATATTTGGGATTAATCTCATTGATACTTGCTGAGCCAGTTCACATGTAACCTGGGGTGGATTTTCTACTTTTATGCTTCTGATAGAAAAGAATGATTTCTGTTTTAAATATGCTATATGCCTTAAAGTTGTTGGTGTGGCATTGGGTGAGGCCTTTTGCCAGAAGCATAAAAGTAGAAAATCCACCCCACAGTTACATGTGAAATGGCTCAGAAAATATCAACGCGATTAATCCCAAATGTAAAATAGATGAGCTGTGAAGAAAGATTAGAGAAGCTTAAGCTTTGCAGCCTGGAAAGAAGGCAGTTAAGTGGAGACCTCATTAAAGTAAATAAAATATTACATGGTAAGTAGAAACAGATTATTACTTCAAAGTAGATCAAAAAGTGGGAGGAGAAAATATAAATGTAATGTAGTGAAAAGTAAATCCAGAATAGGGGCGTTTATTGAACCACTGATTAAAAAATTGCAGTTATCAATTTTTAAGCAACAAAATCATTAGGGTTATTCAAGTTATAGCCATGCGACATGCTGACACTTACAGTGATGTGTCTTGATGGGCCAAGTGACCTTTTCACATCATTGAATTTTTTCTATGCTATAAATTACCCCACACGTAAGCTTTCGTATAAAAGTCAATTATCGCTGAATATCTTTACATATTTTGTAATGCACTCAGGATTAGGAATCGAAATAATGGACCGGGGTGATAATTTAATTGAGGAAGTGAATTTAACTTTCTTACTGTTGAGGTTTCAGATTAACAGCTAATGATTTCAATTAAAAGAATGAAGTCTTGGCTTCTAACAGCAGAGCCATTTTTAGGATAAGCTTCCTGTTGATTGGAATTCACAGAGCCTCTGGATGAAATTAATGCTGAGACCAGTCCCTTGAGGGCCCTGTGAAATGGACACCTCCTTGGAATGCTGTCAGACTTGCATCTTTCCACTTCCACTGGAAGAAAGCGGGCGCACATGTGAATGTACAAGTAGTTACAGTGTAGTCAGCAAATGAAGTTCACTTCCACCCATCCCCAGACTGCTAATGATTTGAAATGACACACTGTCCCCTTTCACACTTGGAATACAATGAAGTGTGATCTCTTCCTGAGTAAGATGGAAATCACACAGTTAGGTTCCATGACACGTGCTGCACAGGATGTTTCCTGTGGTCTGCGCACACGGAGGACAAAAGTTTCTACGAGCAGTTATCTTATTTATATACTGGCTTTTGAGGGCAGAAAGTGTAAGAGCCCTGCTGCCACGGTGAACCTCGCATGCTGGTGCCCTCACTTGACCCTATATATATATCCCACATTAACTAGCCTACTGACAATCACCACTAAAAAATATTCAATAAAAAATAAACATAATTCAAGCAGCATTTTTCATACTACCAAGATGCCCAAAAGACAGCAACTGCTTACATTCTTATAGCACCTTTGATGCAGCAAATGTCTCAAGATACTTCACAGGAATATCAAACAGAATTTGATACTGAGCCATAAGAAGATATTAGGGCAGGGCAGGCACCTGGTCAAGAAAGTAGGCCTTCAAAGCACCTGAAAGGAGAGAAAAATAGAGAGGAAGAGTGGTTTTGAGAGGGAATTCCAGCACCTTAGCCCTGTAGTCAGCTCAAGCACCGCCAGAGTGTAGCGATTACAAATGGGGATGAGTAAGAGGCCCAAATTGGAGTGGGTTGTAGGGACAGAGGAAGTCAGAGAGATAGAGACTTCACGTAATGAATTAGACAATTGGTGTACAGTGGTCGCAATGAATGGTCATTTCAGCAAGCATTGAAGGATGTCAGCAGCAGGAAACTCCACCATAGTCAAATTAGGAAACTAACAAAAGCTGACTGACCCTCCTCGCAAAGACCCTTCACAGCCTCAGATCTGAAGCATCTCTTTTTGTCTTCACAAACCACAACACAAGACAATGAAATCATGGAATCACAGTGCAGGAGTTACAATAAAATTCCACAGGTACACATATTTTACATTAAATAAATTGATCTTGGCTTCAATTTTGACATTCCTTTTCCAAAGAAAATGCATCTTGCAAAAGATAATTTAAAAAGGCACACAAAACTGAAGAAAACATAATCATTCAGCAATTATCAGAGAATTAAATCACATGGGAACTGGAACAACCTTATCTTCAAGAGATGTACCAACAGCAAAATACACCAGTGGCAGAGCAATCAGATCCCAATATGAAAGAAACAAAATGGAATTACCAACTATAAACTACAGAGATGCGAAGCCACAATGAATCACAGATAACAACCAAGATTTTGATTGGGGAAATTATGCTGACCCAAAACTGTGGGCAGGTATTTTTCCAAGAGGTGCTCTGCCTTTGGCTCAAGTTGATGTTAAGGCAGTCTGCTGCTTATTTTGCTCCGGTGCATTAGATGGCTATGGCCTGCATCCCTGGTGTACCTGACATACTTGGTGCCACCTGCATCTGTGCAGAGATTGTATCAGTCATTAGAGCAGTAGCCAGGGTGTGTGTCACTATTAGATCAGAATGTACTTTGAGCCACAGGAACGCCTTGAGAGGAACTCACATTACCCAAAGCCTGCACCTCCCTTTCCTTTGAGGCATGACATGAAATCCTATGGTTGCCTGGAATTGTTGAGCTCTTGGCAATGGAGAGATACGTGGTTGGCCCAATTGCCTACCCTTTGTTCCATTGATCTCAGAATGAGGTCATGCTCTGGGTGACTACTCGCATGCCCTGTGTCCGCTTGATGCTAGGTCTCATGTGTCTGTCCATTAGAGTTGGCACACTCAACGGAGGATGCAATGTGCTCACATGCCAGAGATATGGAGCTACGCATGTCATGGATAGACTCCTTTATTATTTGTACAAGGGACTTAAATGCCTTGGAAAACTCCATCAGATCTCCATACATTTCATGCATCAGCTGGAGTCTCTGCCATTTTATTGATGTCACCCGAAGCTCACCATCTGAGCTATTGCTGGTCCTCTCCTTATGCCTCTGGTGGAAGTAGCTGCAGCTGTCACTGCCTCGACTCCTTTCTTTTTTTGCATGACTGTGAACTGCTCCAAGCTGGCTGTCACAAATTCTACACACACAACAGTCCTCACCGAGCTGTGGGTATGTGCCCTGGTGAATGGTGCACAGGAATAAAGTGATGCTGTGTCTTTGGATGGCATTGTGTGATCCTCATCTGCTGCTGGACCTGGTGGAGACCAAAGCATCCAGCTTCCCCTGGTGAGGAGCCTCCAGTAGCAGTGAAGGCCCTTACATGAGCCTTAAGCCACACAAGGTCTGGGGAATACTGGACATATCTGAATCTTTAGGAACTCTCTATCCTCAGCTACAGGCTGCCCTGTAAGTGACCTATCTGATTTGTAAGCCCTTCTCCTCTATCTGTGTCCAGAAGATGATAACAACTACTCCATCTCTAGTGAGTTGGTGCTCCTTGGAATTCTGAGCACATATGCTTCTCCTGCAAGCATGAACATGGGCAAGGCCGATGCTGGCTCATGGCACCTCTGAGTTGCTCCCTCATAGGACCGTAAACATGCAACATCAAGTCTATGGTATGGCACGGTGAGGAAGCCTTTCAGTCATCTTAACGCAGATTTCATCCATGCCCGAGCATGGATTTTTGGTGCATGTTGACTAGATGCTTTAATGTTAAAATTTGTGCTTGGCTTAGGAATTGCTGGTGCCTATCAACTGGATAGCTGTCCAACCAACATCCTCTGAATTGGCTGCTGATGGTAAAATGCAGGAGGAAGTTCCACCACCCTGTCTTCCATCTTGGTGACACACATTTCCTCCCGATGTCGGGCCATCTGATTGATCGGTGAAACTCTATGAACTGGGGAAATTATGCTGACTCAAAATTGTAGCATTTTTGTTCCCCCCAAGAGGTGCTCTCCCTTTGGCTCAAGTTGATGTTAAGGCAGTCTGCTGCTTTTTTTGCTCTGGTGCATTAGATGACTGTGGCCCGCATCCCTGGGGTGCCTGAATGCTACTAGTGCCACCTGCATCTGTGCAGGGCCTGTGTCATTAATCAGAGCAGTAGCCAAAGTGTGTGTCACTGTTAGCTCAGAATGTACCTTGAGCCATGGGAATGCCCTGAGAGGGGCTCGCATTGCCCAAAGCCTGTCCCTCCCTTTGTCTTTGAGGCATGACATGAAATCCTATGGTTGCCTGGAATTGTTGAGCTTTTAGCAATGGGGAGATATGTGCTTGACCCAATTGCCCACCCTTTGTTCCATACATCCCTCCGTTTTTGTCAGGACTTTTCCTGAGCAGAACCAACAGTGCCTTTAGGAGTGATGGTTAGGGTGTTCACTGCCTAGTACAAATAGGCAGACAGAGTACCCGTATTTATACACTTTGCCTGAAACTGGCTGGCATGCTGCCCAGCCATTTCTAGGCTCACCTAAAAAACGCATTAGATGGATGTTGGCATCAATGAGGAAGCTAAGGCTGATAACCCCTCCCACCCACCTCTAAACCCCATCAACTCTTGTCAATCACCATATTTTACACAACTAAATGGTGGCAGGGATTTGAAAATCATTGCCCCTTAAGACAACTCCTAATTTCCCCAAGTAGTGCTGTGAAATATTTTACTTCCATTCCTATCTTTTCTTCAAATAATGCCATTCAATCTTTTATATCCACCTCAGCAAGCAGACAGAACAGCATTGCCAGCAATGTAGCATGCATCCTGCACTGCACTGGAATATCAATCGACATTCTGTGTTCAAGTCCTTCAGTTGGATTCGAACCTCTGACATATTGGCTCATAACGTAAGTATCCCAGCAAATGATAAGTTCCTACTGAAGGACAAACATGGACATTCTAAAGCACCAATAAATACTATAGGACAACAGTTCAGCCTGAATAATCTCAGTGCAAAATTAGAACTTTCAAAATTTTTACTGTACATCAGCAAAAGTATAAATCCAGCTAACCTAATGAGATTTGTGTTGAGAATTGACTCACAACTGAAGAACTATCCAATTAACGAAAGACGGTAAAGAGTTTGGATTCTTTTTTTAAACAATTGAAGCTAAAAGTGCTGAAGCAATAGAAAAGAGCTCACATGAATACTGCTAATGAGTTTTTCCAAAAGCAACAGGTAGTTTTACCATGACAAATGTAGCCAGTACGCTTCTCCATCTTTTATTGGCAGTGCCCAGATACACTTGGGTAAACAGAGATGTCAGAGAACAAAACTATACAACTAACCACAAAACCAAGTTTCCATTAACTTGGATTCCAAGTTATGATAAGTATGTGGTATTGGCTGTATAATTACTCATGTACAAGATTAACTTTTCATGAATACTGCATGTTCATACTGACCAGAGTCAGACCATTGTCAATGAAGGTTCACGCCACGTGATATCAAGAAATTGCTGAGCGCACTGGATATAGCAAAGACTACATGTGCTGATAATGTCCAAGTTTTCATACTGAAGACCTGTGTTCCAAAACTAATAATGCGTCTATTTCAGCTGTTTCAGCATAGCTATAATACAGGAACCTCTCCAACAAATGTGGAAAATTGCCTAAAAACGCCCATTCCACAAAAACACAAGACAAATCCAACCATTGTTCCATCAGTCTCTTCCCAATCTTTAGCAGAGGATGCGAAGAGTCGACAACAGAATTATCTTCCAACATTACACACCAATAATCCCCTCACCAGTGTTCACTTTGGGTTCCACCAGAGTCACTCAACCCCAGATCTCTTACAACCTTGGTGCAAATAAAGATTAAAGAGCTGAGTTCCAAAGGTGAGGCAAGAATAATTGCTCTTGACCTTAAGATGGCATTCTACTGAGGAGCCTGAGGAAAGCTGAAATCAATCTTGATATGGGGTAGCTTTTCGGTGGTTGGAGTCATACCTGAAACAAAGAAAGATGGTTGTGGTAGCTCAGGGTCAATCATCTCAGCCTAGAACATCACATGCAGGAAGGCCTCACAGCAGTGTTGCTAGACCAAACTGCATTGCACTAATACATCAATTCACTCCATCCTAAAGTCAGAAGTGGGGATGTTCACCGATGATTGCTGATGTTTGGCATCATTCACTATTCCTCAATGAAGCAACTCACTCCCATAGGCAGCAAGATCTGGATAACATTCAGGCATGATCTGATAAGTGCGCAAAAACATTTTCCCCACACAAATTATCTCCAACATGATAGATCATAACCACCGTCCTTTGACATTCAATGGCATTAGCATCTCCAAACGTCCACTCTCAACATTATGGGAGTTGTCATTGACCAACTCAACTAGACCAGCTAAGTGTTATGGTGACCAGAACAGGTGAGAACCTGAGTATTCTGCAGTGAGTCATTCGCTGCATCACCATCCAGGATGAAGCAATCCTTTTAATTGGCACCCCATTGCCACCTTGATTCACTCCCTCCACCACTGATGCCGCTGGAATATCCTGTCTACTATCTACAGGATGCATTGCAGTGATAACTTGCAATGACTTCTTCAACGCCACCACCGAGGCCTATGCCTCCCACCTTCCCTTTCCAATTTAAATACATCAGACATGAATGTATATTGCTATCTCTCGGTTGGTTGTTGGTATGATCAAACAGCACTATGGGACGCTGTTAATCACATGGACTGCAGCAGTGCAAGTAGATGGCTCACCACCACTTTCTCAAGCACAACTAGAGGCAAACAGTAAATTTTAGCCTTGTTTGTGACACCCACATCCTTTGAAGATTTAAGAATAGATCCCTGGGATTTGGCCTGGTGTCTGGAGGATATTAAACAATTCTTTGATTCTTTTATTGTTTTTTGTTTGTGGGGCTGAGTAGAGATCTATTTCCCTTTCCCTGGGCACCACCACCCTCTGCAGCAATTGCTGGCCCCCTCAGTCAGGCAGGCAGTCCAGAAGCACACGATGGGCCCGATTTTACCATTTTCATGCTGAATCTGGGCATAATTCAGATCCGACTTCGAAATCTGCTTTCAGGTGCTCCCATACGCACTTAGCCTGAAAGAAAAATCACGGGTCCCATTCGCGCTGTGGGTGGGGCTCTGAACTGCACATGCGCAGTCAGAAAAAAAATTGAAAAAGCGCACCCGTGTCAGATCGCTCCCGGGCCGCAGAAAGCAGAGAAAGCGGCGTGGGAACGAAAAGCGGGAGCGATGGTCCCTCACAGACATCACTGTCCCTCTTATCCACCCACGCCCCCCCCCGCTACCGAGACTGATCGCGACTCCCTGCCCCTTCCCCCCCAACAATCGCCCGCAGAGTGGCAGCAGACCCCACTGCCCCCCCCACCAGAGATCCATCTGCCCACCCCCCACCAGTGAGCGTTCGGGCCTCCCCCCACCCACCAGAGATACATCTTACCCACCTCCCTCCTCCCCCCCCCCCCAGAGAATGGTCTGGCCTTACTCACCCCCCAACCCCCCCCAGAGAATGGTCTGGCCTCACTACCGCCCCTCCCCCCCACCCTGAGAACGATCTGGCCTCACTCCTCCTCCCCCCCCCTCAGAGAATGATCTGGCCTCACTCATCTCCCCCCCCGCCCCCACAGAGAACGATCTGGCCTCACTCCCCCCACCCAGACGAATATCTGACCCGCCTCTTCCTCCCTCCCCACCAGCCAACGATCAGCCCTCCCCCCCCCACCACCAGACAATGATCGGCCCTCCCCGCTCCCTCCCCTCCGCCACCAGACAACGATTGGGCCTCTCCCACCCCCCCTCCCCACCAGAGATACATCTGACCTGCCTCCTCCTCCTCCCTCCCCCCGCCAACCAAACAACAATCTGACCTCACTCCCCTCCCGCCCCCCCTACCCAGAGAATGATCTGACCCGCCTCCCTCCTCCCCCCCACCACTGATCTGAGTCAGAGAGCCGTTGGAAGCTCTGAACACGTCTCTTCAGCAGCTGGAGCGTCCGATTCAGACTTTTAGTGTTTTTGTTTTTATTCCAATTCAATCAAATCCAATTCAGAGTCTCAACAAATTGAGACATTCCCAATCCAATCTGACAATACAGGGCTCTCACCTCCTGTCTTGGCCTTGATCTACATGATCCAAGCTGATTGGAGTAGGCATAGCTCCTCCTCCAAGGCTCGATCTCATTTGCATCTTAGCCAAAAGGCCGAGTTGCCGCTTTTAAAAATTGCCTCAAATGAAGCTGAAATGTAACCTAATGACTTCAACTAAGTACAGCATGTCAATACCACACTTGATCTTAGCCAAAAGGCCGAGAAGCGACTTTTATTCAACAGGTTCATTTCAGCGCAATTCCGGATCGGCGAACGCGGTGGTAAAGGGGGAAATGCTGATAAAGTTGGGTGGACAGTTCATTAATTCAATTGAAATACATGCAAATGCATTTAAATCGCCGTTGCCCCCGTTTCGGGCGCGAAATGGATCGCGGCCATTCCTGGGTTTCGGTAAAGTGGCCATCTGCGCGGACACGGGCGCGGATCGCGTTAATGACCTCACACCCAACTTTACCACATTTGCACCCCCGTTTAGGGCCCTATGTGTTGTAAACACCTGCTAACAATTTAGTGTGTCTTCATGTGTATCCTAAAGACTGACAGAAACAGAGGTCACCAGTGGGCACATCCAATGCTTGCACCAGGATGTTGCTCCTGAAATTTTCCAGCCCCAGTAAAATATCCCTAATTCATGTTCCCAGTGGCCAAAACCCCACGCGGAGTGTGTCATTGTAACACTTGGCCTATATTCTACTTTATGGGATTGAAGCATTTTTTTTCCCCTTCCAGAGTGATTTATTGAGATTATCAAGATTGTCATGAAATCCATTGATCATTGTGTCCCTGTGTGCTAATTTAGAAGTCTGTGGAGATTGTAACATTTAAGGTATAGGATGTACCAATGCTTGTTACATTGGTTCCTGCCTAGTAACGAGGGTGGGATCCTCAGAGTATTTTGACAAGTCTCCAGATCAGTTCAAGGGTCAGTGAACAACTCTTCATGAGGCAATCAGCCAGTCATCAAGTGCTGTTAGCTCTGAGGAGCCGAGAACTGGGCTCAGGGGAGGCCATGGCAATTGAAGAGAGCTAAGGGGAAGGGTAATAAAATAGGCCTCACAGGAAGCACTAGTAATGAAGGAGGGCTCAGAGGAAGCATTGAGAGTCATGTATGGCCTGATACAGCCAGGAGACAGGAGTTCGGAGAAACTCTGGGGCAGAGCCAGCTCGATGAACCTTGCTATCCAGTGAAGAGTTAAAATTATGCTGGTAAGTAGAGGCTGAAGTGCAACCTCAGGAATCCAGGGAGAAGGAATCTCAGAAGGCAAGACTGAAACCCTGTGAGGTGGGCCATTGTCGTCTGAGTGGGAGCAACATTCGGAGAAAATTCCAAAGAGAGATCTTTGAAGGTGAATTTGGGAATCCCTCATAAGACAGAGTTTTAATAAAATTGTTTAACTTGGTGTTTAATGATGTCTGGATGGGTTCTTGAGAAATCCATAGACTCCTTCTTGGTTACATCTATCATTTACTCTGTATATGGTGTGTTCAACCACCATTAAATTAATTTACACGTAATTCATATTTACCCTGAATGTCATTGTGTAAGATACATATTGTAAATGGTTTTGTCCTTCAGAACTTAGAAAGTAATGCTTGTTTTTGTTTGTTCAAAACACGTGGAATCTTGTGGTTTTACTCCAAAAACAAGTAAAGTGAATCTCAACCTTTATCTATTTATAAAAAACATGATCGGTTCCTAACCAGATCTCCCCACCATGCCTCAGGGTCTGGCCAAGGATTGTAACAAGATAAAGGACATATAGGAATCAGAAATAATTTGATCTGAACCCTGATTTGAGGTGGAAAAGTATTTATACATGAATGATAGCATGTCTGTTTTGCAAGTGAATGTTACACACTATACAAATTTCCTGAATATTTAACTATTAGGCAAGCTCTAAAAGAATGGTGCAGGAGTATCCATTTATTAGGTGCAATTTTCAAAAGGGTGTTATTCCTGTCATGGGAGCAGCATGAATAGCCTGAAGATCAGGACATTTGTGCCTGGAGATTAAATGGGTTGCAATGGGCCAGTTCATTTTATCCTCCTTACCCTTCTTACACCTGGACTCTGAAATGTCTGCCATTTTCTTTGCTCTGATTTTACTTGAGACCCATTGAGCAATGTTTTATTTGGAACTGTTTGACCCAATAAAGAGAGTTGAAAAACTCAAAGTTTTTAATAAAATGATGCTTCCCATTGTACAGGTACTGGCTCTAGGCATGAAAATCTGTAAAAAAAACTTTTTCTTAAGTATTCTGAACCTGCCATTAAAAACATGTTATGATCATGTAGAATTTCAGTCGTAGAGAAATACTTTTCAGGATTAACTTTCAAAAGCAGTCTCCATCTGTGTTTTTCTGACTCTTACCTGTGAGGTAAATTCACTGATCCTTCATTCCTAGTGGGGAGTCAGCTTTGAAGGAAGTGCAGATCCAAAATAGAACCATAATGTTGTAGCACCAATTATTTCACATATGCTTCCTTCAAGTACGTCTCCCTGCAAGAAGTGTAGTACTGCTGATGCACTCATATTATTCACCCTACTAGTACTGTTAAGATACTTTATTTAGATCTTCTTGATTCAAAATTCATGCAATCTATATTTACTAGAAAATAGCATTAAATTTGCAATTCAGGAGTTAAAAATAAGCAAAAAAATGTAATTAATTGCTTGCTGAAATATATAAATTGCTTTCAGTGTCAGCTGTGGCTCAGTTGGTAGCACTCTCACCTCTGAATCATTAGGTTCCAGATTCAAGACCCACTCCAGGGCATGAACACAAAAATCAAGGCTGACACTTAAGTGCAGTGCTCAGGAAGTGCTGCATTGTTAGAGGTTCTATCTTCTGGGTGAGCTGTTAAACCAGGTTCATGTGGAAGAGATATTCCTTTCCATAGGACAGTGGCACCACTTCTGGGGCATGAAAGAGTTGTACCAATGGGATGGTTCCACTTCAACTGGGATGGGACTCATTCCCTGGTGGAATGGGTAAATAGGGTGGTGCCAAAAACTTTAAACTGGCAAGGTGGGCCAGGGGAGGAGCATTAACAGCCCTGAATGTAAACAAAACAGAGCAGGAGAGCATTGGAAAGATTTGATTTATTATTGTCACATGTATTAACATACAGTGAAAAGTATTGTTTCTTGCGTGCTCTACAGACAAAGCATACCCGTTCAGAGGGAAGGAAACGAGAGAGTGCAGAATGTAGTGTTACAGTCATAGCTAGGGTGTAGAGAAAGATCAACTTAATGCAACGTAAGTCCATTCAAAAGTCTGCCAGCAGCAGGCAAGAAGCTGTTCTTGAGTCGGTTGGTAGGTGACCTCAGACTTTGTATCTTTTTCCCGACGGAAGAAGGTGAAAGAGAGAATGTCTGGGGTGTGTGGGACCCTTAATTATGCTGGCAGCGGGAAGTGTAGACAGAGTCAATGGATGGGAGGCTGGTTTGCGTAATGGATTGGGCTACGTTCACGACCTTTTGTACTTCCTTGCAGTCTTGGGCAGAGCAGGAGTCATACCAAGCTGTGATACAACTAGAAAGAATGCTTTCTATGGTGCATCTGTAAAAGTTGGTGAGAATCATAGCTGACATGCCAAACTTCCTTAGTCTTCTGAGAAAGTAGAGGCGTTGGTGAGCTGTCTTAACTACAGTGTCGACATGGGGGGGGGACCAGGACAGGTTATTCGTGATCTGGACACGTAGAAACTTGAAGCTCTCAACCCTTTCTACTTCATCCCCGTTGAGGTAGACAGGGGCATGTTCTTTACGCTTCCTGAAGTCGATGACAATCTCCTTCATTTTGTTGACATTGAGGGAGAGATTATTGTTGCCGCACCAGTTCACCAGATTCTCTATCTCATTAAAGAATAAACTAAAGCACAACATTGATGACAGCATAATAAATAGAGTTATAGAATAGGAGTCTAAAAATATGTTTAAACATAACACGAGAGGAAAGTCTATCAAAAATGAATAAAAACGTTGGTATA
This sequence comes from Mustelus asterias, assembly GCF_964213995.1. NCBI lineage: Eukaryota > Metazoa > Chordata > Chondrichthyes > Carcharhiniformes > Triakidae > Mustelus > Mustelus asterias. The sequence goes on from NC_135802.1 coordinate 85,855,544, forward strand.
CCAATGCACAGTGTCTGCAAAAAAACAAGGAAGGTAGTCATGTGTTGGGAGAAACCAGACTTTGTAGCTGTGACATGGCCTGGAAAAATCAGGACTGGAAATTAAACATCGCAGGGTATAATATATTTAGAAAAGTATGGAGGGGGAAAATAGGGATATTGAGTAGCTGTGCTCATTAAGGGTAGCATAATGGCTGTAGAAAAAAAAGGAACACTGCTATCAGCATGGCAAAAATAGAACCTTCATGGATAGGAATACCAGTTAATCACAATCAAAGGGCAACTAATCATGGAAAGGAGGCGAAGAAAGAAATGTACAGACAAGTTAGGGAGTTGATGAATAATAATCGCAAGGGATTTCAATTACCCTGTTATTCCAGATATCTCCAGATTAGAACGTGTTCTAATAGTCCCTTTTCCTTTTAGACACAGTTTGTAAATTTGGGAATATTTGGGCTCATAGCAAGGGCTCAGGAGACAGACAACAAGAGTGAGGGAGTGAGGGAGTCAGCGTGTAAGGCAGCGAGTGGGAGGGAGTGGATGCTTGAGGGAAATAAGCAGCAAGTAGGAGGGACCAAGGAGGTGATAAGTGGGAGGCAGGAAGCTGCCAATGGGAGATAAGTAGTATGATTAGCAAGTAGAGGATGTATTGGTCAGTTGGTTTCAAGACAACTGATAGGTTTTTAATGTAAAAATATAGGTCAGGAATTTAACTCACCCTTATTACATGCTTTCTTATGCAAAAGTGATTTTCATTTAGCACACCATTTCTTAGGAGTGCTAAATGAGAGATAGCTGCAATAAAACAAAACAAAAATAAAATAAAAGTGATAGATAAAGGGGATGAGCAACAGAGCTCTGACAATGTGTACAGGACTTCATTCTATCCCAAAACATAAAAAGCCTAACAAGGGAAGATTTGCCATTGGATCTAGTAACAGGGAATGAACCAGACCGGGTAAGAAATGTAAAAGTCAGGAAACAGCTAGATAATAGTAACCATAATATCATATGTTTTAAGATGATGGTAGAGGACGTATGTATGATAACACAAATAGGAGAAAATATTATTTTGATGGACTGAAAATAGAAATCAGAAAAATAAAATGGGAACAATATTGGGACACAACGATATAAAGTGACAATGGAGATCATTTAAAATGGTATTCAACAAAATGCAGGAAAAACCTGTTCTGGGAAAAGGAAAGAACAAATGAAACATTAGTGAGATTATGTAGATGAATAAAGACATAAGTGGTCAACTGAATATTAGGAAAGAGGCATACATTAAGTACATATCAGAGGAGCACATGATCGAAGAGCTTACAAAGAAATTAAGAGAGAAGTAAAAAAGATAAACTCTCTCCCATGAAGAAAGATCCAAAACACCTGTTCAACACCTCTGCTATTTCTTTGTTTTCCATTATCACTTCCCTAAACTCAATTTCTAAAAAACAACACTAGCTTTCATTTCATGTTTCCTATTCAAATATTAGTAGAAACTTTCACTATTTGTTTTTATAGTACTAGCTAACTTTCTTTCTGCCATTCTTTAAGTCCTTCTTTGCTGGTTCCTAAAATCTCTCCAACTTTCTGACAATATACTAATCTTTGCAGATTTGGGCAGTGTTTCTTTCCATTTAATACTATCCTTAACTTCTTGTTTTAGCCAAAGATGATGCATCCTTCTCAAAGAACCTTTCATTTTCTCTGGGATAAATCTTTTCTGAGGGTTATTAATTATCTGCTTAAAGGTCTGCCACTGCAGTTCTACTGTGCTACATTTTAACTTAGTTTCCCAGTTCACTTTAAGCCAGTTCTGCATTCAAATAATTCTCATAGTTAATTATTTAGGTTTAAAACACAAGTCACGGACCCACACTTCTCCATGTCAAGCTGAATATGAAATGTTTTCATGTCGTGGTTGCTATTACCTATAGACTTTACCATGAGGTTATTTAATCCTGTCGCATTGCATATTAGCAGGTTTCAGATAGCCTGCTTATTAGTTGGCTCCAGAATGTACTGCTCAAAAAACTCATTCCTAAAACACTACTGAACACATTTTCCAGGCTAACCTTGCCAATTTACATGTAGATTAATGTCACCCATGATTATTGTAGTATCTTTTTTCCCACACTCCATTTATTTATTTCTGTATTCTCTGTCCTACAGTGTAATTACTGTTAAGGGCCCTATATGCTACTCCCATAAGTGACCTCTTACCAACATGGTGGCGGCAATGGGATAAAAATCCAAATGATAATCTAAAATGCAGAGACAAGCCAAAATGCTGGGAGACAGAAAAATTCAACAAAGCATTCTGACCTAAAAGAAGCCCAAGAAGAAGCAGAAGCGCAAATGGAAAATTACCAGACAAAGCTCCAAAGAAAGGTTTGGAAGCTGAAGGTAGAGATTTCTAATTCCTTAACTGCGTCACTAGTTAAGGAATTAGAAATCTCTACCTTCTGCTATGAACTGAATCTCCTATGGAAATCCAGCTACAGAATGCAGAGTCAGCAGAAATTGTGAGAATGAGCTAAATCTTTTAAAATTCCTGTCTGCAGCAATTCCTGAGATATCTTGAAAGTAATTGAGGTTCTAAATCAGAGCCTACAAATGTGGCATCAGACTGAGAAAATAAAAATAAATTTTTTTGGGAACTGTTCGGCTCAGTACAAAGCAAGCAAAAGCTTGAATGCGAGCAACTCCAGAGCCTTAAAAGCAAAATGCTGAAAGAAGAAAGTCAGCAGGTAGCCATTGCTAAAAATATTTTCAATAAGACTGCCATCACTATTTTGTAGCATCTGCCAACACTGGCAATCCTGGGAAATTCTATTTTCTCTGAGTGAATGACAATGATACATTAAACTTCAGACATCTCTTAAAGCTGTGCATAGACTTTCAAAAATGTCTAATACCACACAATTCCACACTGTTAAATCAATTTGGATTAATCCAAGATCCAGGCCAATCACAAAATTGGGGACTTGGGAAGAAAAGACTCAAGATATAGCATTGAGTCAAGTTTAAATAAAAAAGTAATAGGAACTGTAAGCAAGGGAAGATTTCATCCTGCAAAATCCAAACCATGTAGAGAGACAGTAAGAACTCCATGTGCAGAACAGAGCAATCTTAAGGGGAGAGAATAACACATGGTGAAGGGGTCATCTCTCAGTTCAACTAGTTAAACAACAAAGTCACAGAGACACTTTAAGTCAGGGAAAGCAGTACAAACATACAAATTAGGACCAAGAGTAGGACACTAAGCCCCTTGAGTCTGTTTCACCATTCAATAAGTACATAAGTACATAAGAAATAGAAGCAGGAGTAGGCCATCTAGTCCCTCGAGCCTGCCCCGCCATTCAATAAGATCATGGCTGATCTGATAGTGGTTTAGTTCCACTTACCCGTCCGCTCCCCATAACCCTTAATTCCCTTATTGATCAGAAATCTATCTACCTGTGGCTTAAACATATTTAACGAGGTAGCCTCCACTGCTTCAATGGGCAGTGAAAAGATGGGCAGTTAATGGTTCTGGCAGTTAATGGCCACTGCTTCAATGGACAGTGTGGTGAACCATAGTTGGTTACCACTATGAGTGCTGAGCCATGGATGGTCAGCACTATGGGTGTTTGTAGATATGTTACTGTTGTCACTGTTGGGGTTAGGGTTGGGCTGTTCTACCTGTTGATATTGTTCTGTGGTACACTCCAGTTGGCTCCGCCTACCTGGGGAAGTATAAAGGTCACTGCACTGCCTGGTGACCCTTTAGTCTGGGATTGTATTGTATATAGTGTGCTCCATTCTTGTTAGTAATAAAAGCCTTTATTTCCCGGGTACAATCTAGCCTCCCGAGTGATTTAATCGCGCATCAGGCAGTTAAAAGATCATGGCTGATCTAATTTTAACCTCAATTTCACATTCCTGCCTACCCAATAACCTCACACCACCCTGCCTTCCCTTTCTTGGTACTGGGTAATGAACCGGGCCAAGTGTTAGATTTGGTTGTGAGAGAGCACTTTGGAGATAGTGACCATAATTCAGTGTCTTTCATTATTGCAATGGAGAGGGATAGGGCCATATGGCAGGGCAATGCCATATCTTATATTCTCTTGTCTCTACGTGGTCCATATCCATCTATTCCCTGTTTATTCATGTATCTATCCAGATGCCTCTTGAACGTTGTTATAGAATCTGCTTCCACCACCTCCTCCAGCTGCACGTTCCAGGCATTCACCACCCTCTGTGTGAAAAACTTGCCCCTTCCATCTCTTTTAAATTTTCCCCTCTCACTCTCAATCTTTGGCCCCAAGTAATTGACCTACGGCCCTGGGAAAAAGACACTGACTATCCACTCTATCCAAGCCTGTCATAATCTTGTAAACCTCTGTTAGGTTCTCCCTCATCTTCCGATGCTCCAATGAAAACAATCCAAATTTGTTCAACCTTTCTTCATAGTCCATATCCTCCAAACCAGGCAACATCCTGGTAAATCTCTTCTGCACCCTTTCCAATGCATCAACATCCTTCCAGTAGTGTGGCGACCAGAATTGTACACAATACTCCAAATGTAGCCTAACCACAGTCTTATACAGCTACAACATGATTTTCCAATTCCTATATTCAATGCCCTGACTGATGAAGGCCAGCATGCCATATGCCCTCTTGATCACCTTTTCCACTTGAGTTGCCACCTTCAGGTAACTGTGGATCTGCACGCCTAGATCCCTCTGTATGCTAATATTTCTAAGGGCTCTACCATTTACTGTATACTTTCCTTCTGCAGTAGACCTTCAAATCACATTACTTCACATTTGTCTGAGTTAAATTCCATCTGCCATCTTTCGGCCCAGGTCTCCAGCTGATTTATATCCTGCTGCATGCTCTGGCAATCCTCCTCATTATCCACTACTCCCCAAATTTTTGTATCATCTGCAAATTTACTAATCAGACTACCTACATTTCCCTCCAAATCATTTATATATATTACAAACACCAGAGGCCCCAGCACTGGTCCTTGTGGAACACCACTTGACACAGACCTCCAGTTAGAAAAGTACCCTTCCACTGCTACTCTCTGCTTTCTATGCCCAAGTCAGTTTTGTATCCATCTTACCAGCTCACCTCAGATCCCATATGACTTCATCTTCTGTATCAGCCTGCCATGAGGAACCGTATTACTAAAGTCCATGTATACAACATCCACTGCCCTGCCCTGGTCAATTTTTCTTGTCACTTCCTCAAATAACTCAATCAAGTTTGTGAGACATGACCTCCCCTTCACAAAACCATGCTGCCTATCGCTAATAAGCCTATTCTCTTCCAGATGTGAGTACATCCTGTCCCTAAGAAGGCCTATAATTTCCCAGATTTCTCTTCTGCCCTTCTTAAACAGAGGAATAATGTTAGCTACTCTCCTATCCTGTGGTACCTTGTCTGTGGCTTTGGCCAAGGCCTCAGCAACTTCTTCCCTCACCTCTCTCAGTATTCTGTGTAGAACCTATCTGGCTTGGAGACTTGTCCACTTTAATGTTTTTCAAAATCTCCAATACCTCCTCTTTTTATCTCAACATTTCCTAGAATGTCAACATCCTCCTTTCTACACTCACCATTCACTGCATCCTTCTCTTTTGTGAATATTGATGCAAAGTACTTGTTAAGGACCTCATCCACCGCATCTCGTTCCACACACAAATTCCCTCCACTGTCCTTGAGTGGACCTACCTGCTTCCTCCTTATATACGCATAAAAAGTCATGGGATTCTCCTTAATCCTGCCTGCCAAGGACATTTCATGGCCCCTTTTTGTCCTCCCATGTCCCTGTTTAAGCTCTTTCTTGCTATCTTTGTACTCCTCAAGAGCCTTATCTGTTCTCAATTTCCTGAAATTCTTTTTCACTAAGCTCATAATCTTTCTTGTCATCCAGGGTTCCCAAATCTTGCCATCTTTATCCTTCATTTTTACAGGGACATATTTGTCCTGAATTGTTAGCAACTGACTTTTAAGAGACCCCCACATATCGGATGTAGATTTGCCCTCAAACAGCTGCCCCAAGTCTACATTCCCTAGCTCCTGCCTAATACTGTCGTAGTTAGCCTTTCCCCAGTTTAGTACATTCACCCTGGGACTACTTCTATCCTTTTCTGCAAGTATCTTGAAACTTATAGAATTGTGATCACTGTTCCCAAAATGGTCTCCTACTAAGACGTCAATCACCTGTCTGTGCTCGTTTCCCAGAACCAGATCTAAGATAGCCCTTTCCTGAGTTGGACTATCTACATATTGCCTCAAGAAGCACTCTTGGACACACTGATCAAACGCTGCCCCATCCAAGCCCCTGGCATTATAGGAATCCCAGTCTATGTTGAGAAAGTTAAAATCACCCATCACAACAGCCCTGTTATTTTTACATCTTCCCATAATCTGCTGACATATCAGTCCTTCCACTTCACGCTGACTGTTGGGAAGTCTGTAGCACATCCCCAACAGTGTGATTGCACTGCTCCTGTTCCTGAGTTCTACCCATATGGCCTCACTGTATGACCCCACCAAGGTGTCCGCCCTCTGTATAGCTGTGACATTCTCCCTTATCAGTAAAGCAATACCCCACTTCTTTTGTCACCCTCACTATCTCACCTGAAGCATCCAAATCCTGGAATGCCAAGCTGCCAGTCCTGCCCTTCTTTCATCCAAGTCTTTGTAATTGCCACAATATCATAATTCTATGTAGTAATCCAAGCTTTAAGTTCATCCGCTTTATCTGTCACACTCCTTGCGTTAAAGCAAACAGACCTCAAAACATCTGTCCTGTCATGTTTTGTGCACTCTCCCTGTGTTTTATTTCTCTTAGCCTTACTGGACCCAGTCACTGAGTTCTCCACAGTCTCTGTACTCTGTACTGTGGCCCTTTTTGATTTTTGTCTTTGGATGTGTATCGACCTAAGCATAGAGACAGCTCCTAGCTTGCATCCTTTACTGCACATGTTGATGCGTTATCAATTAGGCAAAAGACTACTTGTGTGCCAATACAACTGTAGGCTTTTATTCATAACAGAATCAGGAGCACATCCCAACAGGTAACCGACCCGAACTGAACAAGGTGGAGGAGACAGCCACCTTTATACTCGGTGACAAGGGGAGAAGCCAAGCCGGCAGGGGATGTGTCCAGGCATAACAAACACACAACGGTGGTCCAGGTAGGACAAAAGCACAACTGAAGTCCACCACACATGTGTAAATAGTTCCAGTAGTTAATGAAGACTTACAGTTAACCTCCAGAAGACTATGGAGATTTCTTTAAGACAATCCAAATTGTAACCAACATCCTCCCAACAAGTGTAGAGGTGGACCTGTACAGAAGGCGGCTTTGGGCTGTGGCTGTACCCTTCACAAACTTGTGACATCATGATAATGCTGTGGGCAACTGCCTCTGACCTCCCAACGTGAGACCATGCACCTCCAATGTCCTGCCAGCTCCTGACATAGCACAGGGCCCACATGCCTCCCACAAAATTCCATTGCTGTGTACAGTTAAGGGTTAACTACCCTTTTAATTACCTTGATTGGCTACCAGCTGCAGACAGGCAGGAAGCTACTGTCACAGGATGCCCACCTCCAGGAAAATCTTCTGGAAGTGGAAACCGGTCAGGAAGTAGACCCGATGTGCCACGGACAGATTTTTCACACAGACGCCACCACCCCTCCTGTCCCAGCCCTCAACAACCCCCCACAAACCACACCTCCTGAGCCATGTCCTCAGTGAGGGCAAGATTCCAGCCTCTGTGATTTATTAACACACAGTTTATTGTTGTGAAAACAGGGTTATACCTTTCATTTCAATTCTGTGACCACAGTGCCATAAGATAAGCATCTTGGTTAAAGTCATAGCTCACCCTCAGTACTTAGAACGGCAATTTCAAATTTTTTAATTAACTTTCAGCTAATGGTAAATTATAAATACATAGATCAGAAGAGGCATTCACCTCTCTACGGCAATTAGGCTCTGTTATTACTGAAGGGACTGTTGCATCCATGAGTCTAAGTAGGAGGTCATTAATTCCATAATTAAAGTAGTAAGTAAATAAACAGGATATATTGCAAAAAAAAATAATTGTTCTGCATTTGAACAGATAGAAGAATCTTTATAGGTGCAGTCCGAAATCTAATTGTCATTCATTCCAAAACACTGGGATGAATAATGTGTTTTTTTTACAGGTCAGCTTTATAAGGAGAATTGAAGGCACATTTCTACAGTAATATCGTAAATCTACTGGTAGCACTGTAGAAAATAATAATTCTGCAATATTTAATCACTTGTAATAATAACAAAATGAAACAGTTAATACAATGTTACATATTTTAAATATATTTGTGGGAATAAGGTTGCTTGCAATTTTCACAGGGACTGTGCGCTGGATTTTTATCTTCAAGCAGATTAGTGAGAGTCAGGAAATTTCCTAGCTTGGCCCACCCACCTTGGGAAAAAGTGTCACAGAATTACAAAATGCAGAAGAGGCGTTTGGCCCATCGAGTCTGCACCGACATGTGAGAAACACCTGACCTACCTATCTAATCCCATTTACCAGCACTTGGCCCAGAGCCTTGAATGTTATGCCGTGCCAACTGCTCACCGAGATACTTTTGAAAAGGGTGTGAGGCGATTCATGTCCACCCTTCCAGGCAGTGCATTCCAGATCATCACTATCCTTTGGGTAAAAAGGCTTTTGCTCACATTCCCCCCTAAACCTCCTGCTCCTCACCTTGAATTTGTGCCCCCTCATGACTGAGCCTTCAACTAAGAGGAACAGCTGCTCCCTATCCATCCTGTTCATGCCCCTCATAATGTTGTACACCTCAGTCAGGTTGCCCCTCAACCTTCTCTGCTTCAACAAAAACATTCCAAGCCTATCTAACTGCTCTTCATAACTTAAACGTTCCATCCCAGGCAATATCTTGGTGAATCTCCTCTGCACTCACTCCAATGCAATCACATCCTTCCTATAATATGGAGACCAGAACTACACACAGCACTTCAGCTGTGGCCTCACCAAAGTTCTATACAACTCAAACTTGACCTCTTGGTTTGTGTATTCTATGCCTCGATTAACAAGGACAAGTGTCCCATATGTCAATTTGGCTACCCTACTAACATGCCCTTCCATTTTCAGATCTCTATGGACAAACATGTCAAGATCTCTTTGTTCCTCAGAACTTAGAATCCTAGAATCATACAGTGCGTTTTGAAGAGGCTTTTTGAACCATTGAGTCTGCACCAACCCACAAGAAACTTCCTAGTGTCATGCCGTTCCTTGTCAAATTACTCCTTCCAAAGTGTATCACCACACACTTTTTGGAGTTAAATTCCATCTGTCACTTATCTATCCATTTCACCATGCCATCAATATCTTCCCTAGTCGAAAACTCTCAACCGCACTGTTAACCACCAGGCCAATCTGTGTTATCCAGAAATGGACAGAGGAACAAAGGGACCTTGGCGTGTTTGTCCATAGATCTCTGAAAATGAAAGGTCATCTAATTCTACCACCAACATAGTCATCAATGTCATTTATGTAAATGGTGAATAATAGGGGACCCAGCAGGGACTGGGGGTAGAGTACTAGATTGAATTGGAGATTGGCTGACTGACAGAAAGCAGAGGGTTGGGTTAAATGGGTCCTACACTGGCTGGTGAAATGTAACTAGCAGGGGTGCCACAGGGGTCAGTCCTTGCACCTCAACTGTTTACAATCTATATAAATGATCTGCAAGCAGGGACAGAGTGTAACATAGCAAAATTTGTGGATGATACTAAAATAGTTGGGAAAGCAGGCAGTGAAGAGGATATAAAGATTCTACAGATGGATATAGATAGGCTAGGAGAATGGGCCAAAATTTGGCAGATAGAGTTTAATGTGGATAAGTGTGAGGTTATCCATTTTGGCAGAAAAAATAGAAAGGCAAATTATTACCTAAATGGAAAGCAAATTCAAAATGCGTCCGAGCAGAGGGACTTGTGTGTCTATGTTCATGAATGGCAGAAAGTTGGTTTGCAGGTGCAGCTTGTAATAAAAAAGGCAAATGGGATGTTGGCATTTATTGCAAAAGGACTGGAGTATAAAAGTGGAGAAGTGTTGTTGCAATTATATAGGGTGTTGATGAGACCACATCTGGAGTACCTGTCCAGTTTTGGTCTCCTTAATTGAGGAAAGATTTGGTGGCATTGGAGGCAGTTCAGAGGATGTTCACAAGATTGATTCTGGGGAAAAGAGGTTGATGTACGAGGAGAGATTTGGGCTTGTATTCGCTGGAGTTTAGAAGGATGCGAGGGGATCTGATTGAGGTATGTAAAATTTTAAAAGTGATTGATAAAGTAAACGTGGACCCAATGTTTCCTCTTATGGGGCAATCTAGAACAAGAGGTCATAGGTATAGGTTGAGAGGCAGAAGGTTTAAAACTGAGATGAGGAGGAACTACTTCTTGCAGAGGGTGGTGAATTTGTGGAACTCACTGCCCTGTAGTGCAGTGGAGTCTGAATCATTGAATGGTTTCAAGAGGGAGATAGACATATTTATAATAAAAAAGGGAAAGAGTGATATGGGAAAAAAGTGGAAAGGTGGATTTGAGACTAGGGAGATCAGCCATGATCTGATTGAATGGCAGAGCAGACTCAAAGGGCTGAATTTGCCTACTTCTGCTTCTAATTCCTATGTTCCAGCATAGATCCCTCTGATACGCCACTGGACACCGGCTTCCAGTTACTAAAGCAGCCTTCTGTCATCACCCTCTTCTCTAACAACTAAGCCAATTTTGAATCCATCATATCAAATTACCCTGTATCTCATGTGCATTTATCTTCATTGAAAGTCTCCCATGTGGAACCGTGTCAAAAACTTTGCTGAAATCCATATAAACTACATCAACTGCACTATCCTCATCTACACACCTGGTCACCTCCTCATAAAATTCAATCAAATTTGTTGGGAATGACCTTCCTCTGACAAAGCCATGCTGGCTATCCCTGATCAAACCTCACATCTCCAAGTGGAGATAAATGCTCTCCTTCAGAATTTTCTCCAATTGTTTCCCTACAACTGACGTGAGACTCACTGGTCTGTAGTTCCATGGTTTATCTCTACAATCGTTCTTAAATAACGGAACCCATTAGTTGTTCTCCAGACCTCGAGCACCTCTAGAGGTGGCCAGAGAGGAATTGAAAATTTGAGCCAGAGCCCCGGCAATCTCCTCCCTTGTATCCCACAGCAGCCTAGGGCACAATTCATCTGGACCTGGCGATTTAACACCTCTACTACCATGTCATTCCCCATGTCAATTTTCTAAAGAACCTTGCAGTTTCTCTCCGAGTTCCATACCTTCAGCTTCATTCTCCTGGGTGAAGACGGATGTGAAGTATTTGTTCAACACTCTACTGATGCCCTTTGGCTCCATCCACAGATTGGCCCCTTGGTCCCTAATGGGTCATACTCTTTCCCTAGATATTCTCTTCCCATTGATATACTTAGAATATCTATATTACAGAATTATAGATTATTGAATGTCAGGAAACGGTGATTTTTTATTCTGGCTGAGTCAGGCCAGCCGATCCTGGAAAAAGCTCAGAGGCAGGCAGAGGGGGTGTCGAGTACTGAGATGGATTATTTAGAAGACTCATCTTGATGCAGTGGAACCTTGTCTCAGTTCGAATGAAAAAGGTGAGGCATTTACCCCTCACAACCCCACTGATCCCATCTTGTGCCCACCACCAAAACCATATGTTCCCCAGGCCACCATGCCAAGGTATTCCTGCCACCCGACTCCCCCCACGGCCACACATGCCCCATGCTTTGGCACTTCCATGCTCTTCACCTACTAGACACTCTAGATAACCAATGAACCCTATAGTGAGAATAATGTGTAAAATTCTTAAAAATTCATTCATTGATAACTTTTCAGTTTCATTACAAAACATTTTTTTCACTACAGCCAATAAAAGTGTAAATCATGCAGATAATTTAAGGTATCAGTAGCAGAAATTACAAGCACTTGAAATCTCTATCTTATATACCTACATTTTGAGCAATTAGTATAAGAGATCAGGGAGACAGAGCTGTCAATCAAGCAATGCTTACCCAAGGGCTCAGTTGTTTCAACAGTCTAATGGATTTCTGGGCTCTCATCTAAGCCTCATTATGCATTATGGGGGGCATGCGGGCAAATGTGTGTGGCTGGCGGAACATACCTCGGCATAGGGGGCATGAGGAGGATCCTTTGAACTTAACTTTCAAAGGGTTCCCTCATGCAGATCCGAGTTCACAAAACCTCTGAAATGTCATGAATGATGAGTCTGAAAAGCTGGCCCAACTCAATGTAAACTGCGGCGACTAGAACATGCCTATGTCTGCATTGCAATTGGCCAGGTTAGTACTGTAGGGTGCGGGGCATGAGACAAACCGGCACACATTATTTTAAAGACTCTACTGAATTTAGGAATGTTGGGAATGAGGTTGGGAATCAAGGAATCGAGTCTCAACTGTTACCTCTCCATGAAGTGTCCCTGACTCTATGAAAATCCAGTCTCATAAATGTGGTTATTATTGATAAGTTTCAACATTGTAAGTCACATAGACGACATTATAGATCCATATGCTACAAGCTGATAATAGATTTGACTCATCCAATTACAATGTTTTATAGGTAATTTGAGATAATGGAATCCAGACCAAAGAAATGCTTTAATTAAAAGACTTTAACTAATTCTTGGATTCTTGGACTCCATATCATGCAGATAATATCAAGCTTTTAGATTAAAACCTAAACCAGTAAAATGAAATCTCAAAGTGGAATCAATTTAAGTTTGAATGAAAATGTAAATGAATTTACAGGTTAAATATCAAAATAACTGAATAATTATCCAAGCTTAACTGTTTGTGAAACACTCCCCATGCTGGTGTTAACTCTATTTTTAACTATTCCAATGCATTCCTGGCTGGCTGGCCATTTCCCACCATCCATAACCTTAAGGTCATTTAAAACCTTGCTGCTTGTATCCTACCTCACACCAAGTCCGAATCACAGTTCACCCCTGTGCTTGCTAACCTACATTGGTTCCCGTTTAAGCAATGATTTCCTTTTAAAGTTCTTATCCCTGTTTACAAATCCCTCCATGACCTTGCCCTCCCCATCTATATGGCCTCCTCCAGACCTACACCTATCTAAGATGTCTACGCTCCTCCAATTTGGATCTCTTGATTTCAATCCTTCTCTGATTTTAATTGTTGCTCTGTTGGCCTTCAACCACTCAGGACCTAAGCTCTGGTATTTGTTCCGGATGCCTCGCCATCTCTCTACCTCTCTTTCATCATGTAAAGGATCCTTACAATCTGCTTAAATAAAAAGCCAAAATACTTTGGATCTGGAAATCAGAAATAAAACAGAAAATGCTGGAAAGGCTCAGCAAGTTTGGCAGCATCTGCAGATAGAGAAACAGACTTAACTTGGAGGCCATGTGACTCTTCAGAGCTGAAGAGGGGCAGAAATGTGATGGATTATATAATCTACGGTGGTGGGCGGAAGGGGAGAGAGACAGAGACAGAGACAGGAGAAGGAGTGAAGAGGCAGGGTGAGTTTTTCTTGGAGACCCTACGCATTACATACATAATCAGTTGGGACTTAGGAAAAAATTGTCTGTATGTAATCACGTTTCATTGTGATCACTGCAGGATGGCAAATTTGTGCCATTAATATATCAATTGATAACTATCAATTGACATCACAAATGTATCATGAAAATGATAGATAAATGCTCGATTCTGAGAGAAAATGAAATAGAATGATAGCCGGATGATTGCTTGTGAGTGCAAGTGATATCAAATGATAAAATGATAGCAGTTGAGAACAACTGACATTAGATGAAAGCTGTGAAAAGCAAATAATATGATAAACATTGGGTAAGGATGAGAAGCCCATTTTATCTCTCAGGTAGAAGCATTTTCTTATTCTTGAGATGTTTTGCTGTCACTGCCAAAGTCAGCTTTTATTTTCCAATTCGTATTGCTTTTTAGATTTTGCTTATGATTGCCTTTTGAACTGCTGCAGTCCATGTAATGATCTACTCCAACAATACTTTGAAGGAGAAAGTTCCGGGATTTGACTCAGTGCTGCAGAAAGAATGGTGTAACAAAATCCCATGTCAAAGTAAGAACAGGGAACTCTTCCCAGTATTCAGGCTAATATTTATTCATCAATGAACATGACTGACAAGTGTTTATCTGTTCATTTGCCTCAGTACTTTTAGAATCTTGTTATGCACAAATTGCCAGTCATGTTTCTCCGTTAAACAACAGTGACTGCATTTCAAATTACCTTATTGCCTGTGAAATAGTTTGGAGACTCCTGAGGTTGTAAGTGGTGCTATAGAAATGAAAGTTATTTCTTTCTTATTTTTGATCAACAAGATAATTAGTAAGGAACAGAGAGACATGAATTTGTCAGCTGAAGGATCAGGATATATAACCCATAAATAACAAAATCACCAGAGGAGTGGAATCTTATTCATGAATGAAGTAAATAGTGGGATCTCCCCCTTTTCCCTTGATGCGCTTAGAGATTCGCAGAATTAGAGCATTTTTACTGCGTAGAGGGAGGCCATTCGGCCCATCTTTTCTGGACCACTTCTCCAAATGAGCAATTCACTTAGTGCTGTTCTCTAGCCTTTTGTATAACCCTGCACATTCTCTCTTTTCAGATAACAGTCTAATTCCCTTTTGAATGCTATGATTGAACCTATCTTCCACACACTCAGTGCATTCAAAACCTTCACCACTTCCTGTGTGAAAACATTTTTCACATCTCACTTTTGCTTCCTTTGCAAATTACTTTAAATCTGTGCCTTCTCGTTCTCCGTCCTTTCATGAGTGGAAACAATTTCTCCTTGCCTGGCCTGTCCAGACGCCTCATGATTTCAAATCAAATCTGCCCTCAGTCTTGTCTCCTGCAAGGGAAGCAGTCTTAACTTCTGCAATCTATGGCTCATATCACATTTACTATGATGTTCTTTAAAATGCTTCATATCATTCAGACTGAGGTTTTATATTCAGTCTTGGTTCTAACAATCAAAGATCTAAATTCATCCAACTTGGACTTGCAGATAAATTTTAAACAAAAATCCGAAGTAAAGCATGTTTGTTTTTTTCCCTGTTTCTCTCCTGTGCATTTTTACTGGAATATTGGCACGATAAGTCATTCAACGCATCTTCATAGGTACTGTGAATCAGACAGCCACAATACTTCCATTGGATGGAAATTTAGTTACGATTACAATACCAAGTCATCAGAGAAAATAGGAAAAATGCCCCATTCCACATCAGAATGAGTGGTTTTCAGCTGGCGCTTAAACTTCCCCAGGTTGTGTCTAGCTAATGGTTTTTCTTCTGGTACAAAGCCCATTTATACTTCACAGTGGATTTCCCTGGGGAAGGGCAGAAAGATAAGTTTTGTTTTTAAATCCTTGAAAAAAAATTGGAGCCACCTCCAATCTCTGCTGCCATTGTGGATTTGATTTCTGTGATGGTCCATTACTTTTTCCTCGCAGCCTGTTCAACCATTCTGCTCATTTTAACTGCACTGTATAAATTCCAGTGCTGTTACTTCAGAGCTTTATAATTTCTTCATAATTGTGCACTAGATTTAAGAGAGACAAATTTTGAACTGTGTTTGAATCCAAATCTTTTAAGGGCAATTTGGACAAATATTTGAAACAGAGGGAGATTGAATGCCAGGGTTCCCCTCCCCTGTCAATGCCAGAGTCTACCCACCCCCCCCCCCCCCCCCCCCGCCACTACCACACACGACTGGAACCAACCCCACCCCAATTGGGCATTCCAGAAGGCACACCTATGGCACTGCTCTCAGCACAGGTTGGCCAAAGGTATGAATATTTAGTGAGGGAGGAACATATGGCTGGGATGCTCTTTCTGAGCCCAAACCTCATTATATCATTAGCGAGGGGAATGGAAAATTAGGAATGCGATCTCACTGATGAGAATTGAGTTTCCCAACTCTCATGGGATTTTGCGCCTGTGACGCTGTTCTCACTGGCGGCTAACGCGAGCCTAAAATTCCAACCTCCATAAAAAGTGACAGAATGTACAGAGAGGTAAAGGAATGATTTGCATCACAAGTCTAGGAGGCCATTCAGCTCATCATGTCTTTGTCAGTTCTTTAAAATAACTATCCAATCAGTGGTCACTTAGTCCTTACTGATAGTCTTTCAACTGTCTTCCTTTCAATTATATATTCAGTTTCCTTTTTAAAATTGCTAATTAGTCTGCTTCTACCACCTTTTCAGGCACTGCATTCCAGATCATAGTAACTCTGTTTGACACCTTTCTAAAGTGTATTTATTTTAGAAGTGTACAAATCCACTCTGAACCTAATTACACAGTCAGTTTATGTTAGCTAGGGTTTTTATATGTTTGTAATATCAGCTCTCATCAATATCTGAAGCTCAATGGTGGCTGAAGAACAACTCTCGTTTAAACTTTGAACGTTTACCACTGTTGGGAAATATCTGTCTCACTCATCACTGCAACCAAGCACTAATATTTCGAAACAACCAATCATTTTTCATATCACTCTGACAATGATCGATGTGACATTCATTTAATCGG